>NC_034186.2:6822713-7012713 GCF_002021735.2 Oncorhynchus kisutch
CTCTCTAATTGTTTTGTATTTTTTAAACATTTTGTCAGGAAATGCAGCTCCGTCTGTGGTGCAGTGGTTACACAGCCTTTCCTCTACAGGGAGCCAGGTTTTCCTGTGTCTACCCTTCTCAATGGCAAGGCTGTGCTCACTGAGCCTGTACTTTGTCACGGTTTTTCAAAGGTTTTGATCAGTAACCATGGTCAAATAGTTAGCCACGGTGTACTGTCCATTTAGGGCCAGATAGCACTGCATTTTGCTTTGTGTTTGTGCATGTGTTTCCCAATAAGCAGTGTAGTTTTGTTTTGACTGTGTTGTAATTTGGTTTATTCTGATTGATTGGATGTTCTGGTCCTGAGGCTTCAATGTGTTAGTAGAACAGGTTTGTGAAATCAGCCCCAGGACCAGCTGGATGAGGGAACTCTTTTTTTCTTTGCTCAGTGCTTGGCATTGCAGGGCTTGGTAATGATATGAGAGGGGGTCACTGTATTTAAGTTTTGGAAACATCTAAATGGCTCTTTTTTTAAGTTTTTATTATTAGTGGATATTGGCCTAAATCTGCCCTGCATTGTTTGTAGATTTCCTCTGGACATAGGATAGGATAATCTTACAGAACTCTGCATGCAGGGTTTCAATTGGGTGTTTGTCTCATTTGGTGAAAACTTGTTTTGCAAGTGGACCCCACACCTCGCTGGAATAAAGTGCAATTGGTTCTATGACACATTCAATTCGTTTTTGCCAAATTTGAATAGGTATTTCAATTGGAATTGTTTTTTTAATGGTGCAGAATGCCCTGCGTGTTTTCTGTCTCAGTTCATTCACTGCATCATTAAGGTGTCCAGTTGAGCTTATTTTTAAACCTAAGTAATTGTAGTGTATTTTGTACCAATTGAAAACTTTGGTCTAATTCCCTGAGATCTGGATCTTCCCTCCAAAATCATTATTTTAGTATTTTTGGGGTTTACTGCTCTAGCAGGTCCAGGTTCTGATGTAGGCCATGTGCTGTGGGTGAGGAGTAGGCATTTAATCTCTGAATTGTGGAGACTAACACCAGGGGCTGAGGATTTTTCTAGAATAGTGGTCAATTCGTTGACGTAAATATTGAAGAGTGCAGGGCTCAGATTGCAACCCTGGCGAAAACCCCACCCTTGGTTAAAGAATTATGTTATTTTCTTGCCAATTTTAATCCTGCACGTATTGCCAGTATACATTGATTTAATTATGTCATATGTTTTACCCCCTACACCACTTTCAATGACTTTGTAGAACAGTCCAAATATAATCAAATGCTTTTTGGAAGTCGATAAAGCAAGTGTATATTTTGGTGGACATGTTTATCTATCAGGGTGTGTAGGGTCGGCAGTGTAGCCTAGTGGTTAGAGCATTGGACTAGTAACCGAAAGGTTGCAAGTTCAAATCCCCGAGCTGACAAGGTACAAAATCTGTCGTTCTGCCCTTGAACAGGCAGTTAACCCACTGTTCCTAGGCCGTCATTGAAAATAAGAATTTGTTCTTAACTGACTTGCCTGGTTAAATAAAGGTAATCAAGACATTGTGCTTATTAGGGAAGTTTAGAAGTTTTGCATTTATAATATTATAGAAAACCTTCCCCAGGTTACTGTTCACACAAATGCCTCTGTAATTGTTAAGGTCAAATTTGTCTCCGTTCTTAAAGATTGGGGTTAATGAGTCCTTGATTCCAGATGTCAGGGAAATAACCTACACTCAGGATCAAATTTAACAGTTTTAATATAGCCAATTGAAATTTTGCACTAGTGAGTTTGAGCATCTCATTTGGAATGCCATCAGGTCCGCAGGCTTTTTTAAATTTGAGGGCCTGAAGTTTCTTATAGAGCTCCTGGTCAGTAATAGTTTCGTTTCTTATAGAGCTCCAGGTCAGTAATAGTTTAGTGTCTTATAGAGCTCCTGGTCAGTAATAGTTTAGTTTCTTATAGAGCTCCAGGTCAGTAATAGTTTAGTTTCTTATAGAGCTCCAGGTCAGTAATAGTTTAGTGTCTTATAGAGCTCCTGGTCAGTAATAGTTTAGTGTCTTATAGAGCTCCTGGTCAGTAATAGTTTAGTGTCTTATAGAGCTCCTGGTCAGTAATAGTTTAGTGTCTTATAGAGCTCCTGGTCAGTAATAGTTTAGTGTCTTATAGAGCTCCTGGTCAGTAATAGTTTAGTGTCTTATAGAGCTCCTGGTCAGTAATAGTTTAGTGTCTTATAGAGCTCCTGGTCAGTAATAGTTTAGTGTCTTATAGAGCTCCTGGTCAGTAATAGTTTAGTGTCTTATAGAGCTCCTGGTCAGTAATAGTTTAGTGTCTTATAGAGCTCCTGGTCAGTAATAGTTTAGTGTCTTATAGAGCTCCTGGTCAGTAATAGTTTAGTGTCTTATAGAGCTCCTGGTCAGTAATAGTTTAGTTTCTTATAGACCTCCTGGTCAGTAATAGTTTAGTTTCTTATAGAGCTCCAGGTCAGTAATAGTTTAGTGTCTTATAGAGCTCCTGGTCAGTAATAGTTTAGTGTCTTATAGAGCTCCTGGTCAGTAATAGTTTAGTGTCTTATAGAGCTCCTGGTCAGTAATAGTTTAGTGTCTTATAGAGCTCCTGGTCAGTAATAGTTTAGTGTCTTATAGAGCTCCTGGTCAGTAATAGTTTAGTGTCTCATAGAGCTCCTGGTCAGTAATAGTTTAGTGTCTCATAGAGCTCCTGGTCAGTAATAGTTTAGTGTCTCATAGAGCTCCTGGTCAGTAATAGTTTAGTGTCTCATAGAGCTCCTGGTCAGTAATAGTTTAGTGTCTTATAGAGCTCCTGGTCAGTAACTGGGGAGTCCAATGGATTTTGATTGTCCTTTATAGCTTTTTCTAATCCATTCAACTTCTCATGAACTTGCCGTTGCTCTGCATTTGTGTCAATTTGAACGGTGCAGTAGAGTGTTTTTAAAATGGGTTGTCCATATGTCACCATTTTGTAATACAGTAACTACTAACTAAAGTTAAGAGAGAAACAGGATAACAACTAAAAAATGTTTTTGTATATATTCACATTCATTGAACAACTAACTTTTAGTACAATAGGTGTGTGTGTGTGTGTGTGTGTGTGTGTGTGTGTGTGTGTGTGTGTGTGTGTGTGTGTGTGTGTGTGTGTGTGTGTGTGTGTGTGTTTAGTGCAGATGTATTGGTGTAGCTGTTTAATCTCACTCAATCTTACAGAGTTCTCTTGTCCTCAGTGTTATAATAGTAGAAAACACAAGGTGCCATTTTGAAATTTGGTTGTGCATCAGCAGTTTTTCAACAATTTAGCCTTAGGGCCCCCAAAAAGACTTGGGCTGTCTTTGACTGCATTTGTACTCAGACCTGCGAGCCAATGTGTGTCCTTCATGATGAGTTTACGATTCTTTTGTGGTCCCCACCTCCATCAAAGTTGCCCATCCTTGCTCTGGGGGAATAATCTAGACTGCCCTCTCTGTTATGCTATCTGTTATGCCAGTCCAGTCGACTGAAGGATTGCTGTTGACATTAACATGGAACGTATTTCAGCAGCTGTTGTTTTTATGAATGGTAATGGTTAACCTCAGCTGTTTCAGAGCTGTGTTTGCACAGTCCGAGTGGAGACGAGGACTGGGAGTGTCTGGTAGTTAAATAATCGTGATGGAGTCTGGAGAGGAGGAGTCTGGAGAGAGAGAGCATTGACCAGGAATGCCGCCGAGCTACAAGAGGCCAAAACAAACCAGCCACTTAGCCCGTTTTTACAAACCTGACAGAGTCAATAACGTTACAATACAGAAATGAAAGGGGATGGGTTTCATTGTGAGAAAAGCATCAAAACCAGGTTTTTGGAGCTGAAATAAACCAGAATCTCAGGATAAATAGTCCATCCATGGTTCCAGAGAATGAACCCGTATTTAGACGTATCTAATGTCTAAAATCAAAAGGATTTGAACTCTGTCAGATATGTTTATACGCTGAAAAGCAGTGGTAAATGGTTTAGCTATGTCTGTTGTGTTAGGCCTGGTGTGCTGCCTTTAAACCGACTTTTTGCATGACTCAGCCGCATTGGCTCACACAAAGCAGTTGGGGTGTGTGTGTGTTTTGACCCATCGCAGCTGTTTTGACTGTATCGTTGTGGTTTGGCCACAGCACAGTGGTTAGAGTGATCAGTAAACCGCGTGGCCTACTTCAGGCAGGTGTTTGAGTGTGTTTACGTCAGTGTCATTCCTCAGTGCCAGTCTGTTTTGAGCTGTGAGCGTGTTTGTGTGTACAGTGCATTCGGAAAGTATTCAGACTCCTTGACTTTTTCCACATTTTGTTACATTAGAGCCTTATTCTAAAATGGATTACATTTAGTTTTTTCCCCCTCATCAATCTACACGCAATACCCCATAATGACATTGCAATACCCCATAATGACATTGCAATACCCCATAATGACATTGCAATACCCCATAATGACATTGCAATACCCCATAATGACATTGCAATACCCCATAATGACATTGCAATACCCCATAATGACATTGCAATACCCCATAATGACATCGCAATACCCCATAATGACATCGCAATACCCCATAATGACATCGCAATACCACATAATGACATCACAATACCACATAATGACATCACAATACCCCATAATGACAAAGCAAAAAAAGTTCATCAATCTACACGCAATACCCCATAATGACATTGCAATACCCCATAATGACATCTCAATACCCCATAATGACATTGCAATACCCCATAATGACATCTCAATACCCCATAATGACATTGCAATACCCCATAATGACATCGCAATACCCCATAATGACATCACAATACCACATAATGACATCACAATACCACTTAATGACATCACAATACCCCATAATGACATCACAATACCCCATAATGACATCACAATACCCCATAATGACATCACAATACCACTTAATGACATCACAATACCACTTAATGACATCACAATACCCCATAATGACATCACAATACCCCATAATGACAAAGCAAAAAAAGTTTTTGGGACATTTTTGCACATGTATAAAAAATAAAAAAAAGATATCACATTTACATACACTACTGTTCAAAAGTTTGGGGTCACTTAGAAATGTCCTTGTTTTTTAAAGAAAAGCTATTTTTTGTCCATTAAAATAACCTCAAATAGATCAGAAATGCAGTGTAGATAATGTTGTAAATGACTATTGTAGCTGGGTTTTTTTTAATGGAACACCTACATAGGCGTACAGAGGCCCATTATCAGCAACCATCACTCCTGTGTTCCAATGGCACGTTGTGTTAGCTAATCCAAGTTTATCATTTTAAAAAGGCTAATTGATCAGAAAACCCAGAAAACCCTTTCGCAATCATCTAAGCACAGCTGAAAACTGTTTAAAGAAGCAATACAACTGTCCTTCTTTAGACTAGTTGAGTATCTGGAGCATCAGCATTTGTGTGCTCGATAACAGGCTCAAATTGGCCAGAAACAAAGTACTTTCTTCTGAAACTCATCAGTCTATTCTTGTTCTGAGAAATGAAGGCTATTCCATGCGAGAAATTGCCAATAAACTGAAGAACTCGTACAACGCTGTGTACTACTCCCTTCACAGAACAGCGCAAACTGGCTCTAACCAGAATAGAAAGAGGAGTGGGAAAACCCGGTGCACCACTGAGCAAGATGATACGTACATTAGTGTCTAGTTTGAGGAACAGACACCTCACAAGACCTTAACTTGCATCTTCATTAAATAGTACCCGCAAAACACCAGTCTCAACGTCAACAGTGAAGAGGCGACTCCAGCATCCCGGAGTTGCCTCTTCACTGTTGACGTTGAGGCTGGTGGCCTTCTAGCTCTGTCAGGTTGGATGGGGTGCGTTGCTGCACAGCTATTTCCAGGTCTCTCCAGAGATGTTCGGTCGGGTTCAAGTCCGGTCTCTGGCTGGGCCACTCAAGGATATTCGGAGACTTGTCCCGAAGCCACTCCTGCATTATCTTGGCTGTGTGCTCGGGGTCATTGTCCTGTTGGAAGTTGAACTTTCACCCCCGTCTGAGGTCCTGAGCGCTCTGGAGCAGGTTTTCATCAAGGATCTCTCTGTACTTTGCTCCATTAATCTTTACCTCGATCCTGACTAGTCTCCCAGTCCCTGCCGCTGAAAAACATCCTCACAGCATGATGCTGCCACCATGCTTCACTGTAGGGATGTTGGCAGGTTTCCTCCAGACATGACGCTTGGCATTCAGGCCAAAGAGTTTAGTCTGGGTTTCATCAGACCAGACAATCTTGTTTCTCATGGTCTGAGAGTCCTTTAGGTGCCTTTTGGCATACTCCAAGTGAGCTGTCATGTGCCTTTTTACTGGGGAGTGGCTTTCGTCTGGCCACTGTACCATAAAGGCCTGATTGGTGGAGTGCTGCAGAGATGGTTGTCCTTCTGGAAGGTTCTCCCATCTCCACAGAGGAACTTTGAACGTCTGTCAGAGTCACCATTGGGTTCTTGGTCACCTCCCTGACCAAGGCTCTTCTCCCCCGATTGCTCAGTTTGGCCGGGCGACCAGCTCTAGGAAGAGTCTTGGTGGTTCCAATCTTCTTCCATTTAAGAATGATGGAGGCCACTGTGTTCTTGGGGACCTTCAATGCTGCAGACATTCTTTGGTACCCTTCCAAAGATCTGTGCTTTGACGCAATCCTGTATCGGAGCTCTACGGACAATTCCTTCGACATCATGGCTTGGTTTTTGCTCTGTCAACTGTGGGACCTTATATAGACAGGTGTGAGCCTTTCCAAATCATGTCCAATCAATTGAATTTACCACAGGTGGTCTCCAATCAAGTTGTAGAAACATCTCAAGGATGATCAATGGAAACAGGACGCACCGGAGCTCAATTTCGAGTCTCATAGCAAAGGATCTGAATTGTAATGTAAATAAGGTACTTCTGTTTTTATTTTTAATACATTTGCAAACATTTCTAAAAACCTGTTTTTGCTTTGTCATTATGGGGTACTGTGATGTCATTATGGGGTACTGTGATGTCATTATGGGGTTTTGTTTGTAGATTGATGAGGAATAAAAAAATATATTCCATTTTAGAATAAGGCTGTAAAGTAACAAAATGTGTAAAAGGTGAAGGGGTCTGAATACTTTCCGAATGCACTGTTCGTAATTATGAGGGTGTGAAAAGCTTGCTAAATTTTGGGACAGGTGTCGAAATAGAGTGGCAAAGCTGAAAAACTGAGCTATTTGTCAAATAATATGCTCAGATTTCCTTCGAAATTTTCTGCTAAGTTCTGGGCTATAAATTATTACACTACAGGCCTCGGGGAAGCCCCCAACACAGGTGAACGGAAAGAACAGTCCTGAACAACACCGGGGTGGTCAGCTGATCAAGGAACAGGCTCTGTGGTGCTGCTGTTTATTTCCCCCTGATTAGTCTCGTGTGCCAAACCTCAAAACATGAGTCTTACGAATCGAGAATTCAAGATAATGTGCTGGGAGCGGCTGGTGTTGAGGTTCAGGCTACCAACTGAAGGCAGTTGGAATCTATCAGTGAAAAGTTACCAGGCCTGCCAGTGGTACTCAACCCAACTCCTCCCTTACCGGTTCTGTTGATGTGGCGATTGAACCAGAGCCCACCCCGTGTCCTGGTAACCTCTGTCTCCCGGCGTTCCCAGGCTCTGGTGGTGGCACGGATCCCAGATCTGGGCCTGGAGGACAGAGCGGGAGAGTTTCTCAGGAGACAGAATACAAACTGTTACGGAGCTGTCATCTCTCCTCCTCGTCTGCTCTCCGGATCCAAATAACTTAATCAACCAGCTGGTCCATTAGATCCAGTGTCTTACAGGCTTACTGCTGCTGGGGAGAGGGGTGCAGTCAGGTTCCTGGGAGGGGATGTGTTTAGCTGTCATTCACACACATGGGGGAAGTGTTTGGGTTAGGATGATTGAGTGTTGATTAAATCCTCGGGATAAGAGGTGATGTTCAGGATGATAAGGTTTAAAAGTTTTTGACTGGGACAAATTACATTTTATTTCTAGTGTGTGTATGAGGCTTAACTCTAACCTCTGATATTAGTCCCTCCAGCTGTCTCTTCAATATGCCGTTCTGGTTCCTTTGGCGCCTGGTTCTCAGACAGAGCCATCTCTCAGATAGGCTAAAGTGTTGAAAGCTTATATACTCTTCGAAAGAGTATATACACTGGCTATACCAAACATTATATACACTGGCTATACCAAACATTATATACACTGGCTATACCAAACATTATATACACTGGCTATACCAAACATTATATACACTGGCTATACCAAACATTATATACACTGGCTATACCAGGAACATCTTCCTAATATTGAGTTGCTCCGCCCCCCCCCCCCCTCTTTTGCCCTCAGAGCAGCCCCCATGCCCTCAGAGCAGCCCCCAAGCCCTCAGAGCAGCCCCCATGTCCTCAGAGCAGCCCCCATGCCCTCAGAGCAGCCCCCATGTCCTCAGAGCAGCCCCCATGCCCTCAGAGCAGCCCCCATGCCCTCAGAACAGCCCCCATGTCCTCAGAGCAGCCCCATGTCCTCAGAGCAGCCCCCATGCCCTCAGAGCAGCCCCCATGCCCTCAGAGCAGCCCCCATGCCATCAGAGCAGCCCCCATGCCCTCAGAGCAGCCCCCATGCCCTCAGAGCAGCCCCCATGCCCTCAGAGCAGCCACCATGCCCTCAGAGCAGCCACCATGCCCTCAGAGCAGCCACCATGCCCTCAGAGCAGCCCCCATGCCCTCAGAGCAGCCCCCATGCCCTCAGAACAGCCCTCAGAGCAGCCCACATGCCCTCAGAGCAGCCCCCATGCCCTCAGAGCAGCCCCCATGCCCTCAGAGCAGCCCCCATGCCCTCAGAGCAGCCCCCATGCCCTCAGAGCAGCCCCCACAGAGCAGCCCCCATGCCCTCAGAGCAGCCCCCATGCCCTCAGAGCAGCCACCGTGCCCTCAGAGCAGCCACCGTGCCCTCAGAGCAGCCACCGTGCCCTCAGAGCAGCCCCCATGCCCTCAGAACAGCCCTCAGAGCAGCCCCCATGCCCTCAGAGCAGCCCCCATGCCCTCAGAGCAGCCCCCATGCCCTCAGAGCAGCCCCCATGCCCTCAGAGCAGCCCCCACAGAGCAGCCCCCATGCCCTCAGAGCAGCCCCCACAGAGCAGCCCCCATGCCCTCAGAGCAGCCCCCATGCCCTCAGAGCAGCCACCGTGCCCTCGGAGCAGCCACCATGCCCTCGGAGCAGCCCCCATGCCCTCAGAGCAGCCCTCATGCCCTCAGAGCAGCCCCCATGCCCTCAGAGCAGCTCCCATGCCCTCAGAACAGCCCTCAGAGCAGCCCTCAGAGCAGCCCCCATGCCCTCAGAGCAGCCCCCATGCCCTCAGAACAGCTCCCATGCCCTCAGAACAGCCCTCAGAGCAGCCCTCAGAGCAGCCCCCATGCCCTCAGAGCAGCCCCCATGCCCTCAGAGCAGCCCTCAGAGCAGCCCCCATGACCTCAGAACAGCCCTCAGAGCAGCTCCCATGCCCTCAGAACAGCCCTCAGAGCAGCCCTCAGAACAGCCCCCACCCTCAGAGCAGCTCCCATGCCCTCAGAACAGCCCTCAGAGCAGCACCCATGCCCTCAGAGCAGCCCCCATGCCCTCAGAGCAGCTCCCATGCCCTCAGAGCAGCCCCCATGCCCTCAGAGCAGCCCCCATGCCCTCAGAGCAGCCCCCTATGCCCTCAGAGCAGCCCCCTATGCCCTCAGAGCAGCCCCCCATGCCCTCAGAGCAGCCCCCCATGCCCTCAGAGCAGCCCCCATGCCCTCAGAGCAGCCCCCCATGCCCTCAGAGCAGCCCTGTTCATAGGCCCTTGAATATTTTGTCATTCCCACAACCCATGTCTCAATTGTCTTGAGACTTAAAAATCCTTCTTTTAACATGTTTCCCCCCCTTCATCTACACTAATTTGAAGTGGATTTAACAAGTGACCTCAATAAGGGATCATAGCTTTCACCTGGTCAGTCTGTCATGGACAGAGCAGGTGTTCTTGATGTTTAGTGTACTCAGTGTATATGCCTTCTTCCCCATTCTGTGCATGTATGAACCTGTGTTTGTGTTTATGATGACAACTCATTCTTCATGGAATGACACAGTCTATAAACACATCCATCGTGTATAGAGCAGTGCAGGATGATCACATCCGCCATTCTGTCTCCTTTAGCCTGACCCCCCGACCTGACCCTCCGAGTCAGAAAGTTTGATCCTGCAGTTGTCTGCGTACTCTGGAGTCTTAGGGGTGACTTAAAGCCATGCTGTGTTGCCGGGGGAACCGTTTACGATGTCACATGTCTTAGATGTCGGTTTATTATTTTCTGCTGCAGCGAGCGGTAGCCATCAGCGAGCGGTAGCCATCAGCGAGCGGTAGCCATCAGCGAGCGGTAGCCATCAGCGAGCGGTAGCCATCAGCGAGCGGTAGCCCATCAGCGAGCGGTAGCCATCAGCGAGCGGTAGCCATCAGCGAGCGGTAGCCATCAGCGAGCGGTAGCCATCAGCGAGCGGTAGCCATCAGCGAGCGGTAGCCATCAGCGAGCGGTAGCCATCAGCGAGCGGTAGCCATCAGCGAGCGTAGCCATCAGCGAGCGGTAGCCATCAGCGAGCGGTAGCCATCAGCGAGCGGTAGCCATCAGCGAGCGTAGCCATCAGCGAGCGGTAAGCCATCAGCGAGCGGTAGCCATCAGCGAGCGGTAGCCATCAGCGAGCGGTAGCCATCAGCGAGCGGTAGCCATCAGCGAGCGGTAGCCATCAGCGAGCGGTAGCCATCAGCGAGCGGTAGCCATCAGCGAGCGGTAGCCATCAGCGAGCGGTAGCCATCAGCGAGCGGTAGCCATCAGCGAGCGGTAGCCATCAGCGAGCGGTAGCCATCAGCGAGCGGTAGCATCAAAGGCTAAATAATTATCCCAGGAAATGAAGTAGAGCAAGGCTAGCTTTTATGTTAACCCCACCTTCTTTCCATTCACTCTCTCTCGCTTTCTGTCGCCACTTTCCCACCCACTCTCTTCTCACACATCCCCCTCTCTTCTCCTATGGTTCTCACTCTTTATTTTAAGGAGCCACATTCCTTAATGATGCTCACGGGTGTTCTGTGCCAGATCTCTCTCTCTCTCTCTCTCTCTCTCTCTCTCTCTCTCTCTGTCTCTGTCTCTGTCTCTGTCTCTGTCTCTCTCTCCCTCTCTGACTATGTGTGTTCATGGGTACGTCATCCTTTTACCACCTGTTTTAAGTCCAACTGATAAATCAGAATATGAATGATGGTCCAGATGATATGAATGATGAAATGCCCTTCTCCTGTTGACACAACCACCCCTGAGAACTAGAACCACCCTCCTGCTGAGTACTAGAACCACCCTCCTGCTGAGTACTAACTGTAATCCACAGACCAACAGGTGCTCAGGGCACTCGCAGACCAACAGGTGCTCAGGGCACTCGCAGACCAACAGGTGCTCAGGGCACTCGCAGACCAACAGGTGCTCAGGGCACTCGCAGACCAACAGGTGCTCAGGGCACTCGCAGACCAACAGGTGCTCAGGGCACTCGCAGACCAACAGGTGCTCAGGGCACTCGCAGCAAGGCTCAGGCACTCGCAGACCAACAGGTGCTCAGGGCACTCGCAGACCAACAGGTGCTCAGGGCACTCGCAGACCAACAGGTGCTCAGGGCACTCGCCAACAGGTGCTCAGGGCACTCGCAGACCAACAGGTGCATCAGGGCACTCGCAGACCAACAGGTGCTCAGGGCACTCGCAGACCAACAGGTGGCTCAGGGCACTCGCAGACCAACAGGTGCTCAGGGCACTCGCAGACCAACAGGTGCTCAGGGCACTCGGCCAGACCAACAGGTGCTCAGGCACTCGCAGACCAACAGGTGCTCAGGGGCACTCGCAGACCAACAGGTGCTCAGGGCACTCGCAGACCAACAGGTGCTCAGGGCACTCGCAGACCAACAGGTGCTCAGGGCACTCGCAGACCAACAGGTGCTCAGGGCACTCGCAGACCAACAGGTGCTCAGGGCACTCGCAGACAACAGGTTGCTCAGGCACGCCCCCCCCCCCCAGGTGCTCAGGGCCTCGCAGACCAACAGGTGCTCAGGGTCCCCCCCCCCCTGGCACCGCAGACCAACAGGTGCTCAGGCACTCGCAGACCAACAGGTGCTCAGGGCCTCGCAGACCAACAGGTGCTCAGGGCACTCGCAGACCAACAGGTGCTCAGGGCACTCG
Source organism: Oncorhynchus kisutch (assembly GCF_002021735.2). Classification (NCBI taxonomy): domain Eukaryota; kingdom Metazoa; phylum Chordata; class Actinopteri; order Salmoniformes; family Salmonidae; genus Oncorhynchus; species Oncorhynchus kisutch. The sequence continues at coordinate 6,834,961 of NC_034186.2, forward strand.
CAGACCAACAGGTGCTCAGGCACTCGCAGACCAACAGGTGCTCAGGGCACTCGCAGACCAACAGGTGCTCAGGGCACTCGCAGACCAACAGGTGCTCAGGGCACTCGCAGACCAACAGGTGGCTCAGGGCACTCGCAGACCAACAGGTGCTCAGGGCACTCGCAGACCAACAGGTGCTCAGGGCACTCGCAGACCAACAGGTGCTCAGGGCACTCGCAGACCAACAGGTGCTCAGGGCACTCGCAGACCAACAGGTGCTCAGGGCACTCGCAGACCAACAGGTGCTCAGGGCACTCGCAGACCAACAGGTGCTCAGGGCACTCGCAGACCAACAGGTGCTCAGGGCACTCGCAGACCAACAGGTGCTCAGGGCACTCGCAGACCAACAGGTGCTCAGGGCACTCGCAGACCAACAGGTGCTCAGGGCACTCGCAGACCAACAGGTGCTCAGGGCACTCGCAGACCAACAGGGGCTCAGGGCACTCGCAGACCAACAGGGGCTCAGGGCACTCGCAGAACCAACAGGTGCTCAGGGCACTCGCAGACCAACAGGTGCTCAGGGCACTCGCAGACCAACAGGTGCTCAGGGCACTCGCAGACCAACAGGTGCTCAGGGCACTCGCAGACCAACAGGTGCTCAGGGCACTCGCAGACCAACAGGTGCTCAGGGCACTCGCAGACCAACAGGTGCTCAGGGCACTCGCAGACCAACAGGTGCTCAGGGCACTCGCAGACCAACAGGTGCTCAGGGCACTCGCAGACCAACAGGTGCTCAGGGCACTCGCAGACCAACAGGTGCTCAGGGCACTCGCAGACCAACAGGTGCTCAGGGCACTCGCAGACCAACAGGTGCTCAGGGCACTCGCAGACCAACAGGTGCTCAGGGCACTCGCAGACCAAACAGGTGCTCAGGGCACTCGCAGACCAACAGGTGCTCAGGGCACTCGCAGACCAACAGGTGCTCAGGGCACTCGCAGACCAACAGGTGCTCAGGGCACTCGCAGACCAACAGGTGCTCAGGGCACTCGCAGACCAACAGGGGCTCAGGGCCACTCGCAGACCAACAGGTGCTCAGGGCACTCGCAGACCAACAGGTGCTCAGGGCACTCGCAGACCAACAGGTGCTCAGGGCACTCGCAGACCAACAGGTGCTCAGGGCACTCGCAGACCAACAGGTGCTCAGGGCACTCGCAGACCAACAGGTGCTCAGGGCACTCGCAGACCAACAGGTGCTCAGGGCACTCGCAGACCAACAGGTGCTCAGGGCACTCGCAGACCAACAGGTGCTCAGGGCACTCGCAGACCAACAGGTGCTCAGGGCACTCGCAGACCAACAGGTGCTCAGGGCACTCGCAGACCAACAGGTGCTCAGGGCACTCGCAGACCAACAGGTGCTCAGGCACTCGCAGACCAACAGGTGCTCAGGGCACTCGCAGACCAACAGGTGCTCAGGGCACTCGCAGACCAACAGGTGCTCAGGGCACTCGCAGACCAACAGGTGCTCAGGGCACTCGCAGACCAACAGGTGCTCAGGGCACTCGCAGACCAACAGGTGCTCAGGGCACTCGCAGACCAACAGGTGCTCAGGGCACTCGCAGACCAACAGGTGCTCAGGGCACTCGCAGACCAACAGGGGCTCAGGGCACTCGCAGACCAACAGGGGCTCAGGGCACTCGCAGACCAACAGGTGCTCAGGGCACTCGCAGACCAACAGGTGCTCAGGGCACTCGCAGACCAACAGGTGCTCAGGGCACTCGCAGACCAACAGGGGCTCAGGGCACTCGCAGACCAACAGGTGCTCTCTTTTTTTCAAATGAATGTCTTGTTTTTTGCCCTTTCATCATGATGTTTACACTTTTTTTCATTTCAATCAGCTGTGATACTGGGATGGAAGTAACCTATAGGTAGAAATGTCAATGAAACAAAGTTACGGGGGGGGGGGGGGGGGGTTTATTTAAAAACACATTTTTTAAATGATCATTTCATTTGTTAGAACTTTAACCCCATAGAGCCGATGTCCATGCCACAGCGGAAATCGTGTTAGTATAATAATAGAAATCCCCATCAATCTGTCTGTTTTTAAATAACTTTATTATCATTTGAGGAAAAAATGCAATAAAATCACCATTTTAGTTTCAGTTATACCATGGCATTGGTGAATAATCGTTTCTGATTGGCTTGAAGGGCATTCTAGAGTATTCATCATTTCCCTATAATGCACGGAATATTAGCACGGTAGAATTCAATGGCTGTAGTTCATTCTTACTGTTCTATTGAGCAGCTTTTGAAAGCAAAAGTTGAATTGAAAACATAATATTAGCAATATTAGCAAGCTAGGACGGATGACTTGGCTAGCTAAACTAGCGCAAGTCTGTTTGGTTACCAGGGCAACTACTGTAGCTATCTAGTAAACGTGCTACTTCAGTGGATGTTGAACACATTTCTACTTGCAAATGAACACATTTGTTGCGGTTAATTATAGCCGTGGTATAAAAGGGATAATCAACTCGGGGCTTTATACGTTCTGTGGAAAATAACTCAGTGGAAGGTCAATTTCACGTCGTGGAACACACCTTCCACGTAGGTCGTTCATTATTTTTCAGAGAACGCATAACCCTCGTTGATTTATCCCTTACATGTCCAAATGTGTAGCCTACAGTTCAGGAATATTTACTTTTGCCCTCATGGCTATATTGTTAAGAAGTAAAGTCATTCCTCCATGATGTTTCCATTGATAAAATGGGCAGGGTAAGGCTATATTGTGGTGGTAAACGAGGAAATTAAATACTTTAATTTGGGGCGGCAGGGTAGCCTAGTGGTTAGAGCGTTGGACTAGTAACCGGAAGGTTGCAAGTTCAAACCCCCGAGCTGACAAGGTACAAATCTGTCGTTCTGCCCCTGAACAGGTAGTTAACCCACTGTTCCTAGGCCGTCATTGAAAATAAGAATTTGTTCTTAACTGACTTGCCTGGGTAAATAAAGGTAAAAAAAAAATTTTTTTATCAGTTTGTACTGAATGATTGTCAAATAGATAAATCACCATAGTCTGCTATAATAGCAGGATTAAATTGTTCCGATGATGATGATACCCACCACAGGGTGAAATGTTCTTGAAAAATGTTGTCAGAAATCAGAACTAAGAGTAAACCCCGACATCCGCTTTAGGGAGAGGTAAACCCCCGACATCCGCTTTAGGGAGAGGTAAACCCCCGACGTCCGCTTTAGGGAGAGGTAAACCCCCGACGTCCGCTTTAGGGAGAGGTAAACCACCGACGTCCGCTTTAGGGAGAGGTAAACCCCCGACGTCCGCTTTAGGGAGAGGTAAACCCCCGACGTCCGCTTTAGGGAGAGGTAAACCCCTGACGTCCGCTTTAGGGAGAGGTAAACCCCCGACGTCCGCTTTAGGGAGAGGGAAATCGGTAGAGTAAACCCCCGACATCCGCTTTAGGGAGAGGGAAACCCCCGACATCCGCTTTAGGAATAGTTAAACCCCCGACGTCTTCTTTAGGGAGAGGTAAACCCCCGACATCCGCTTTAGGGAGAGGTAAACCCCCGACATCCGCTTTAGGGAGAGGTAAACCCCCGACGTCCTCTTTAGGGAGAGGTAAACCCCCGACATCCGCTTTAGGGAGAGGTAAACCCCCGACGTCCGCTTTAGGGAGAGGTAAACCACCGACGTCCGCTTTAGGGAGAGGTAAACCACCGACGTCCGCTTTAGGGAGAGGTTAACCCCCGACGTCCGCTTTAGGGAGAGGTAAACCCCCGACGTCCGCTTTAGGGAGAGGTAAACCCCCGACGTCCGCTTTAGGGAGAGGTAAACCCCCGACGTCCGCTTTAGGGAGAGGGAAATCGGTAGAGTAAACCCCCGACATCCGCTTTAGGGAGAGGGAAACCCCCGACATCCGCTTTAGGAATAGTTAAACCCCCGACGTCTTCTTTAGGGAGAGGTAAACCCCCGACATCCGCTTTAGGGAGAGGTAAACCCCCGACATCCGCTTTAGGGAGAGGTAAACCCCCGACGTCCTCTTTAGGGAGAGGTAAACCCCCGACATCCGCTTTAGGGAGAGGGAAATCGGTAGAGTAAACCCCCGACATCCGCTTTAGGGAGAGGTAAACCCCCACATCCGCTTTAGGGAGAGTTAAACCCCCGACATCCGCTTTAGGGAGAGGTAAACCCCCGACATCCGCTTTAGGGAGAGGTAAACCCCCGACGTCCTCTTTAGGGAGAGGTAAACCCCCTACATCCGCTTTAGGGAGAGGTAAATCGGTGGAGTAAACCCCCGACATCCGCTTTAGGGAGAGGGAAACCCCCGACATCCGCTTTAGGGAGAGGGAAACCCCCGACATCCGCTTTAGGGAGAGGGAAACCCCCGACATCCGCTTTAGGGAGAGGGAAACCCCCGACATCCGCTTTAGGGAGAGGGAAACCCCCGACATCCGCTTTAGGGAGAGGGAAACCCCCGACATCCGCTTTAGGGAGAGGGAAACCCCCGACATCCGCTTTAGGGAGAGGTAAACCCCAGACATCCACTTTAGGGAGAGGGAAACCCCCGACATCCGCTTTAGGGCTTTAGGGAGAGGTAAACCCCTGACGTCCTCTTTAGGGAGAGGGAAACCCCCGACATCCTCTTTAGGGAGAGGTAAACCCCTGATGTCCTCTTTATGGAGAGGGAAACCCCTGACGTCCTCTTTAGGGAGAGGGGAACCCCTGACGTCCTCTTTAGGGAGAGGGAAACCCCCGACATCCGCTTTAGGGAGAGGTAAACCCCAGACATCCACTTTAGGGAGAGGGAAACCCCCGACATCCGCTTTAGGGAGAGGTAAACCCCTGACGTCCTCTTTAGGGAGAGGGAAACCCCCGACGTCCTCTTTAGGGAGAGGGAAACCCCTGACGTCCTCTTTAGGGAGAGGGAAACCCCTGACGTCCTCTTTAGGGAGAGGTAAACCCCCGACGTCCTCTTTAGGGAGAGGGAAACCCCCAGACATCCACTTTAGGGAGAGGGAAATCGGTGGCCAATAATGGGAGATCAGCTTTGCGGATGACTTCAGCATATATTGATGGTTTAACGACAGATCAGCTGGCGATAATATGGTGGCCATAAATGGTTGCAAATGGTCCCGTATTGGCTAACGTCTCTCTCTTCGTCCCCGCTCTCTCCTCCAGTCGAAGGTGTCCCAGAGGCAGCAGAGGATGATAAAGAACAGGGAGTCAGCGTTTCAGTCCCGTAAGAAGAAGAAGGAGTACCTGCTGACACTGGAGGTCCGTCTCCAGATGGCGCTGTCTGAGAACCAGCTGCTCAAGAACGAGAACGGCACCCTGAAGAGACAGCTGGAGGGACTACTGTCAGAGGTCAGAGTTAGACCACAAATACCTGTCAACTATATAAAACAGTTTAGAGAAAATGTTTTCCGGGCTGGGCTGGGAGTGGATGTGTGATGTAATGATGCGTTTCCTGTGATATAACGTGATGATGCGTTTCCTATTCCTGTAGAACACGGTTCTGAAGACCAGTGCTCCTAAGAGGCGGGCCATTTGTCTCATGGTTGTACTGGTGTTCCTCATGCTCAATGTGGGACCAATGAGGTGAGTTTCTGTGGGACTGAGGTGTGTCTCTGTGGGACCGATGAGGTGAGTCTCTGTGGGACCGATGAGGTGAGTCTCTGTGGGACCGATGAGGTGAGTCTCTGCTGAAAATAAGAATTTGTTCTTAACTGACTTGCCTAGTAAAATAAAGGTAAAAAAAACACAATGTTCTCTCAGTCTGCTACTGAAACAGCAAATTCCTAGTTGGAGTTCAAGGGGCATGATGTGTGAGTCTCTGTGGGACCGATGAGGTGAGTCTCTGCAATGCCTTTAAAAAGGTCAGGGGGAGTGAGCGCGTGTCCACTTCTGGGACTGAGAGAAGGGTATCATATCGTAGCCTGTGTTCCCCAAACAGTTACACCAACACTTCATAAGCGCATGCACACATCATGCCCCTTGAACACAGGAAACGCATCCAACTAGGAATTTGCTGTTTCAGTAGCAGACTGAGAGAACATTGTTTTTTTTACCTTTATTTTACTAGGCAAGTCAGTTAAGAACAAATTCTTATTTTCAATGACAACCTAGGAACAGTGGGTTAACTGCCTGTTCAGGGGCAGAACGACAGATTTGTACCTCGTCAGCTCGGGGGTTTGAACTTGCAACCTTCCGGTTACTAGTCCAACGCTCTAACCACTAGGCTACCCTGCCGCCCCATTTTGAATGTGACTCTTGAGTCTTTAGAGGAACACTGTTGGGGCCGTCCATTGGAATGTAAAATAGCCACCATATGGGGCCAGATGGCATGAAATGATGAGACACATGGAGGTCAGAGTTGAGATTCTGCTGTTGCTTTTGAGACTGAATCTCTTTGGGCCACTGGATGTTAGGCTCATTGATTTCAGCCTTCTTTACTCAGGGGTTTTTGATCATGTCTTTCTTTCTCTGTCTCCCTCTTTCTCTCTCTCTCCATCTCTCTTCTACCCTCCTCTCCCACCCTCCTCTCCCCTTCCCTATCTCTCCCCTTCTCCCATCCTCTCCCTGTCCCGTCCTGCTTCAGTTTTTTTGAAGGTGGCCGTGGCTCTAAACTTCAGGCTGGCTCCATGCACAGCGGCAGACATCTGCTGGGCTTCTCCCAAGAGACAGACACCCCGGTGGGCCCCGAATCCCTCCAGACCACCCCTCCGACCCACAGGTAATGACCTAACTCAGTATCACCACAGACCTGGCTGTGGCGGGCGTGCTGCATGTCATAAACCTGCCTCCCCTTCGCTCTGCACTTTAACTATGTTTATACTGCACACACACACACACACGGCAGTGTACGTCAGTGTTGTCCAGGTCAGGATATTCTGAACACCCGCTCACTTAACCCGGAAGCAAGCTGCACAATTGTGTCGGAAGAAACACCGTTCTACTGACAATTGAAGTCAGCTTGCAGGCGCCCGGCCCACCACAAGGAGTCGCTAGAGCGCGATGAGCCAAGTAAAGCCCCCCCTAACCCCAGGCGACGCTGGGCCAATTGTGCGCCGCCCTATGAGACTCCCGGTCACGGCCGGTAATAACACTGGGGATCGAACCCCAGGCTGAAGTGACGTCGCAACACTAAGATGCAGTGCCTTAGACTGTTTTTCTATCTCAGTTCCGTGGACCAGGGCCAGAACATGGGACGTTGTTGTCTTGTTCCACTGTAAGATGACCATGGTGGGTCTGGACTGGAGAGGTAGAGACTGGGTTGGGTTGACCTGGACTGGAGAGGTAGAGACTGGGTTGGGCTGACCTGGACTGGAGAGGTAGAGACTGGGTTGGGTTGACCTGGACTGGAGAGGTAGAGACTGGGTTGGGTTGACCTGGACTGGAGAGGTAGAGACTGGGTTGGGTTGACCTGGACTGGAGAGGTAGAGACTGGGTTGGGTTGACCTGGACTGGAGAGGTAGAGACTGGGTTGGGTTGACCTGGACTGGAGAGGTAGAGACTGGGTTGGGTTGACCTGGACTGGAGAGGTAGAGACTGGGTTGGGTTGACCTGGACTGGAGAGGTAGAGACTGGGTTGGGTTGACCTGGACTGGAGAGGTAGAGACTGGGTTAGGTTGACCTGGACTGGAGAGGTAGAGACTGGGTTGGGTTGACCTGGACTGGAGAGGTAGAGACTGGGTTGGGTTGACCTGGACTGGAGAGGTAGAGACTGGGTTGGGCTGACCTGGACTGGAGAGGGGGAGGAAGATGCTGGGTTGGGTTGACCTGGACTGGAGAGGTAGATGCTGGGTTGGGCTGACCTGGACTGGAGAGGTAGAGACTGGTTTGGGTTGACCTGGACTGGAGAGGTAGAGACTGGGTTGGGTTGACCTGGACTGGAGAGGTAGAGACTGGGTTGGGTTGACCTGGACTGGAGAGGTAGAGACTGGGTTGGGTTGACCTGGACTGGAGAGGTAGAGACTGGGTTGGGTTGACCTGGACAAGGAGAGGTAGAGACTGGGTTGGGCTGACCTGGACTGGAGAGGGGGAGGAAGATGCTGGGTTGGGTTGACCTGGACTGGAGAGGTAGATGCTGGGTTGGGCTGACCTGGACTGGAGAGGTAGAGACTGGTTTGGGTTGACCTGGACTGGAGAGGTAGAGACTGGGTTGGGTTGACCTGGACTGGAGAGGTAGAGACTGGGTTGGGTTGACCTGGACTGGAGAGGTAGAGACTGGGTTGGGTTGACCTGGACAAGGAGAGGTAGAGACTGGGTTGGGCTGACCTGGACTGGAGAGGTAGAGACTGGGTTGGGCTGACCTGGACTGGAGAGGTAGAGACTGGGTTGGGCTGACCTGGACTGGAGAGGTAGAGACTGGTTTGGGTTGACCTGGACTGGAGAGGGGGAGGAAGATGCTGGGTTGGGTTGACCTGGACTGGAGAGGTAGATGCTGGGTTAGGTTGACCTGGGCTAAAGAGGGGGGTAGGTAGAGGTTGAGGCTGGGTTTGGGGGATAGGAGGCAGTGCATTTACTAGTTAGGGTTTGTTGTACGGAGGGGTTATCAATATTTTTGGGAAACGCGACACCGGTCCTTGGGCCTCATTTGTAAATTACTTCAATAACTTGCGGCTTTGATGTGTCCACACAGAACATGAAACATGACATAATACAGAACATTGATAGACAAGAACAGCTTGAGGACAGAACTACACATATGTAATAAACAGTGCATTCGGAAAGTATTTCAGACCCCTTCACTTTTTCCACATTTTATTACATTACCGACTCATTCTAAAATGGATTAAAGAAAGTGTCCTCATTCTACACACGATGCCCCATAATGACATCACAATACCCCATAATGACATCACGATGCCCCATAATGACATCACAATACCCCATAATGACATCACAATACCCCATAATGACAAAGCCAAAACACGTTTTTAGAAATTTTTGCAAATGTATTTAAAAAATGTAAAACAGAAATACCTTATTTACATAACTATTCAGAACCTTTGATATGAGACTCTAAATTGAGTTCAGGTGCGTCCTGTTTCTATTGATCATCCTTGAGATGTTTCTACAACTTGATTGGTCCACCTGTGGTAAATTCAATTGATTGGACATGATTTGGAAAGACACACACCTGTCTGTATAAGGTCCCACAGTTGACAGAGCGTGTCTAGGGCTGTTATGTGACTGTATTACTGCCACACCGGAGGTCACAAGCACGGATTGCAGTCACATTCCACGTGACCGTTTAGTCACTGTAGGCTTCGCCAAGCTCTGATGCTGCTGATGGTCATTAGTAGCCTACCAAATCTGCTAAATGCCTGGTCCTCAGCACTCTATTGTCCCTCTAATCACTCAGACATCAATACAAATGTTTTCGAAAATCTAATCAAACACTTGTTGAGCTCATGTTGCACAACATTTCTATAGGCTATGCAATTGCGTGAGAAAACAAGGTGATGGCCTCTATTAAAAAGAGGAGAATCCCATCAGCTTTGATAGGCTAGGCTTACTATATTTATTTCGGCAGTGGTTAGAGCGTTGGGCAGGTAGCCTAGTGGTTAGAGCGTTGGGTAGGTAGCCTAGTGGTTAGAGCGTTGGGCAGGTTGCCTAGAGGTTAGAGCGTTGGGCAGGTAGCCTAGTGGTTAGAGCGATGGGCAGGTAGCCTAGTGGTTAGAGCGTTGGGCAGGTAGCCCAGAGGTTAGAGCGTTGGGCCGGTAGCCCAGAGGTTAGAGCGTTGGGCCAGTATCAAAAGGTTGCCAGAGCAAATCCCTCATCTGACAAGGTAAAAATCTGTCGTTCTGCCCCTGAGCAAGGCCGTCAACCCACTGTTCCTAGGCCATCATTGTAAATAAGAATTAGTTCTTAACTGACTTGCCTAGTTAAATAAATAAAAAATAAAATGCATAAATAAATAAAAATATTTCAAATTTTTCCTAATCTTAAGCACATTGCTTGTCTTTACAACAGGAGTATAGCCTACCTGGCTGGCAAGAAAATGAACCACTGGGAAAAGCGTTGTCTCTTCGCTGTGTATTTGATCCCCCTGCCCCTGCTTTGAGACAGGTGCATGATAATGGTCCATTCTAAATCAAAACTAATTTCACACATATTGGGTTGGGTTGGTTGGGTTGTGTTTCGGAGGACGCATGGCTTTCGACCTTCATCTCTCCCGAGCCCGTACGGGAGTTGTAGCGATGAGACAAGATAGTAACTACTAACAATTGGATAACACAAAATTGGGGAGAAAAGGGAGTAAAAAATAAATAAATAGATTAAGTTTATCTAATTTTCCAAGCTGTTTAAAGGCACAGTCAACTTAGTGTATGTAAACTTCTGACCCACTGGAATTGTGATACAGTGAATTACAAGTGAAATAATCTGTCTGTAAACAATTGTTGGAAGAATTACTTGTGTCATGCACAAAGTAGATGTCCTAACCGACTTGACAAAACTAAAGTTTGTTCACAAGAAGTGTGTGGAGTGGTTAAAAAACAAGTTTAAATGACTCCAACCTAAGTGTATGTAAATTTCCGACTTCAACTGTATGTAAAGAACAAGATTAAATCAGGGATTGTCTCATGGGTGTCAATATTAGCCTATCACTTGTGAATGATATATTATTACTGGTGAACGATGCCCAGCTTGCGTGCAATAAGGCAAGAAGCACATTAAACCGCTTTAAATCTTGTCTGCTAAATGAACTAGTGTAGCCCGCAGCCATTTGGCTTAGCCAGATCAGGGCCTAACATTAGGACATCTGTTATTCTGTATTCTGTTCTTCTGAAATACATTTTCTTCATGTTTCTTTAGACCTGTCTAAAATAAATCATGGATTAGAGAGAGAGAAAGACGGAGAGAGAGACCTAAAAGAGAGAGAGAGACCTAAAAGAGAGAGAGAGACCTAAAAGAGAGAGAGAGACCTAAAAGAGAGAGAGACCTAAAAGAGAGAGAGAGACCTAAAGAGAGAGAGAGACCTAAAAGAGAGAGAGAGACCTAAAGAGAGAGAGACCTAAAGAGAGAGAGAGACCTAAAAGAGAGAGAGAGACCTAAAAGAGAGAGACCTAAAAGAGAGAGAGAGACCTAAAAGAGGAGAGACCTAAAAGAGAGAGAGAGACCTAAAGAGAGAGAGACCTAAAAGAGAGAGAGAGACCTAAAAGAGAGAGAGAGACCTAAAAGAGAGAGAGAGCCTAAAAGGAGAGAGAGACCTAAAAGAGAGAGAGAGACCTAAAAGAGAGAGAGAGACCTAAAAGAGAGAGAGAGACCTAAAGAGAGAGAGAGACCTAAAAGAGAGAGAGAGACCTAAAAGAGAGAGAGGGACCTAAAGAGAGAGAGAGACCTAAAAGAGAGAGAGAGACCTAAAGAGAGAGAGAGACCTAAAAGAGAGAGAGACCTAAAAGAAGAGAGAGACCTAAGAGAAGAGAGAGACCTAGAGAGAGAGACCTAGAGAGAGAGAGACCTAGAGAGAGAGAGACCTAGAGAGAGAGAGACCTAGAGAGAGAGAGAGAGACCTAGAGAGAGAGAGACCTAAAAGAGAGAGAGAGACCTAAAAGAGAGAGAGAGACCTAAAAGAGAGAGAGAGACCTAAAAGAGAGAGAGAGACCTAAAAGAGAAAGACCTAAAAGAGAGAGCGAGACCTAGAGAGAGAGAGACCTAAAAGAGAGAGAGAGACCTAGAGAGAGAGAGACCTAGAGAGAGAGACCTAAAAGAGAAAGACCTAAAAGAGAGAGAGAGACCTAGAGAGAGAGAGACCTAAAAGAGAGAGAGAGACCTAGAGAGAGACCTAGAGAGAGAGAGACCTAAAAGAGAGAGAGAGACCTAAAAGAGAAAGACCTAAAGAGAGAGAGAGACCTAAAAGAGAGAGAGAGACCTAGAGAGAGATAGAGAAAGAAGAGGTTCTCATCTAGATGACAGAGGCTGAATGTTGTTTAGATACAGACATACATAGCTGACATGTGTGACCCAGCTGGTCTCTCTTGAGAATGCCTACATATTGTGCCACCACTTCTGTCACTATCAACCTGCTCTGCTGAAGGCCTACATGGTTCAAACTTGGCATCACAGCTATTTGGCATAGTCAGATCTCAGAGTATACTATTCTGTTCTTCTGAAGTACATTTTCTTCATATCATGTTTCTTTAGACCTGTCTAAAATAAATAATGGATTTATTGTGAAGGTGTTGGCTTTATTACGTGGATTTTGTTCAACTTTTTTTAAATGTTCCGAAGTTCTGCACCAATGTCTTGTAGGCTGTGTGTGGAAGCCAGGAGATGCTAAATGTGTTTGTTAATTAACGGTCAATTACCGTGAGACCGGCAGTTATTTTCTTGACAATCACCGGCTGCCGTAATGTCATGACCGCCACAGCCCTAGTGAGCATACACAGCCCTAGTGAGCATACACAGCCCTAGTGAGCATACACAGCCCAGTGAGCATACACAGCCCTAGTGAGCATACACAGCCCCAGTGAGCATACACAGCCCCAGTGAGCATACACAGCCCCAGTGAGCATACACAGCCCTAGTGAGCATACACAGCCCTAGTGAGCATACACAGCCCCAGTGAGCATACACAGCCCCAGTGAGCATACACAGCCCCAGTGAGCATACACAGCCCCAGTGAGCATACACAGCCCCAGTGAGCATACACAGCCCCAGTGAGCATACACAGCCCCAGTGAGCATACACAGCCCCAGTGAGCATACACAGCCCTAGTGAGCATACACAGCCCCAGTGAGCATACACAGCCCCAGTGAGCATACACAGCCCCAGTGAGCATACACAGCCCTAGTGAGCATACACAGCCCTAGTGAGCATACACAGCCCTAGTGAGCATACACAGCCCTAGTGAGCATACACAGCCCTAGTGAGCATACACAGCCCCAGTGAGCATACACAGCCCCAGTGAGCATACACAGCCCCAGTGAGCATACACAGCCCCAGTGAGCATACACAGCCCCAGTGAGCATACACAGCCCTAGTGAGCATACACAGCCCTAGTGAGCATACACAGCCCTAGTGAGCATACACAGCCCTAGTGAGCATACACAGCCCCAGTGAGCATACACAGCCCCAGTGAGCATACACAGCCCCAGTGAGCATACACAGCCCTAGTGAGCATACACAGCCCTAGTGAGCATACACCGCCCTAGTGAGCATACACAGCCCTATGCATGTCGGAGCAAAAAACCAACCAGCTGTTTGTGGAAACCCCTGCTAGCTGAATAGCTAGGTTAGTAGCTAGCTACGGCAAACAACTTCAGACCTGCTTCTACACCTGCATTGCTTGCTGTCTGGGGTTTTAGGCTGGGTTTCTGTACAGCACTTTGAGATATCAGCTGATGTACGTGTCCTGTCTGGCGGAACCGTTGGCAGACCAGACTGTCGAGAAACTGGATCCACCGAGACGAGGCCTAGTGCACGTTAGCTAAGATGGATGGACAGAAAGACTGATGGGGGGGGGGGTAGGTGGAGTTCTGTCGGTCGTCGTCGTGGGTAACGGGCCCGACTCTGCAGGTGGACAGTTAAAACATCATCCATTCCTAACCACTGACTGCCTGAGTCACCAGGAATTCTCATAGAATTATCGTTGAATCTCTAGCCATTTTAATGTGTTTTTTAAAGACATGAAGCTGCATGGATTAGACCTTTATATGGAGCTTAACATTAGAGGCACAGTGATGAAAACAGATGGAGGAATTTAGAAGATCCATACTATAGAAACCCATTCATCTGTTACCGCCAACTAAGACCTTCCTTCAAGACCTCTCTGTGGGACAACTACTTCTCCAAGCATCTGTCCCCAATACGCTGGCCTGCCTCCCTTCCTGCCTCCCCCCTCTCTCTCTCCATCCCTGCCTCCCCCCTCCCTCTCTCTCCATCCCTGCCTCCCCCCTCCCTCTCTCTCTATCCCTGCCTCCCCCCTCCCTCTCTCTCTCTATCCCTGCCTCCCCCTCCCTCTCTCTCTCTCTATCCCTGCCTCCCCCCTCTCTCTCTCTCTCCATCCCTGCCTCCCCCCTCCCTCTCTCTCTCCATCCCTGCCTCCCTCCCTCCCTCCCTCTCTCTCTCCATCCCTGCCTCCCCCCACCCTCCCTCTCTCTATCCCTGCCTCCCCCCTCCCTCTCTCTCTCCATCCCTGCCTCTCCCCTCCCTCTCTCTCTCTATCCCTGCCTCCCCCCTCCCTCTCTCTCTCTATCCCTGCCTCCCCCCTCCCTCCCTCTCTCTCTCCATCCCTGCCTCCCCCCTCCCTCCCTCTCTCTCTCCATCCCTGCCCTCCCTCCCTCCCTCTCTCTCTCCATCCCTGCCTCCCTCCCTCCCTCTCTCTCTCCATCCCTGCCTCCCCCCTCCCTCTCTCTCTCCATCCCTGCCTCCCCCCTCCCTCCCTCTCTCTCTCCATCCCTGCCTCCCCCCTCCCTCCCTCTCTCTATCCCTGCCTCCCCCTCCCTCCCTCTCTCTATCCCTGCCTCCCCCCACCCTCCCTCTCTCTCTCCATCCCTGCCTCCCCCCTCCCTCCCTCCCTCTCTCTATCCCTGCCTCCCTTCCTACCTCCCTCTCTCTATCCCTGCCTCCCCCCTCCCTCTCTCTCTCCATCCCTGCCTCCCTCCCTCTCTCTATCCCTGCCTCCCCCCTCCCTCTCTCTCTCCATCCCTGCCTCCCCCCTCCCTCTCTCTCTCCATCCCTGCCTCCCCCCTCCCTCCCTCTCTCTATCCCTGCCTCCCTTCCTACCTCCCTCTCTCTATCCCTGCCTCCCCCCTCCCTCTCTCTCTCCATCCCTGCCTCCCTGCCTCCCTCCCTCTCTCTATCCCTGCCTCCCCCCTCCCTCTCTCTCTCCATCCCTGCCTCCCCCCTCCCTCCCTCTCTCCATCCCTGCCTCCCTCCCTCCCTCCCTCTCTCTCTCTATCCCTGCCTCCTCCCTCCCTCCCTCTCTCCATCCCTGCCTCCCTCCCTCCCTCTCTCTCTCCATCCCTGCCTCCCTCCCTCTCTCTATCCCTGCCTCCCTCCCTCTCTCTATCCCTGCCTCCCTCCCTCTCTCTATCCCTGCCTCCCTTCCCCCCTCCCTCTCTCTCTCCATCCCTGCCTCCCTGCCTCCCTCCCTCTCTCTATCCCTGCCTCCCCCCCTCCCTCTCTCTCTCCATCCCTGCCTCCCCCCTCCCTCCCTCTCTCCATCCCTGCCTCCCTCCCTCCCTCTCTCTCTCTATCCCTGCCTCCCCCCTCCCTCCCTCTCTCTATCCCTGCCTCCCTTCCTACCTCCCGGTGTTATGGAAGTTTTCTTTGTCTTGGTTGTGATATTCTGTGAGTGTTTAGTCTGGCCCCCTGTTCCATTCCATTATTTAGGCTCCGCCCCCTCGCCGTATTTCAACTCGCGAGTCGTCGAGTTTGCACTTTTCCCTCGTCTTTTCTCTGTGCCAGAGCTCGGTGTCAGCAGAAGCTCATCTCAGAGTTCTGTTATTGTCAGCCTGATCCCCAAGGTATCCCTGATATTCCCCAGCCTGTGACAGACTGCGGACACATTGTATTGAACAGATCAGCACTTCCTGGATGGTACGACTCATCATTTTAAAGTCTTCAGACGTAAACGCACGCCCACCGCCAGCTCTGCACGTGTCACTGTTTCACAGCCTCGTTTGGCATACTGTACGTGCAGATATCATTTAACATGGGATTAATGACCTCCATGTTGAAGAGTTGAGAGTGTCATTTGGACTCTTAGCTACACTACTCTGTGGGTAGCCTCAGGGCTCCGCGTGGCCTTGGTAGGCAGAGGCAGTGCCATCTTGGTTCCAGTCACTACCTCACAGTGGGGAATCTCACCTGTATCCAAGAATAGTTTGTTTTTTGCCGCCAAAGTAAAATAAATCTGAACTTTTCTCTCATTGTTCTCCCTCTCTCTCTCTGTCTCCCTCCGTCCGTCCGTCCGTCTGTCTGTCTTAGTTCGGAGGACAAGGCTTTGATGGTGGTGAAGAAGGATCCTCTGTTCTTCGGACCTCCTCCTCCCTGTCTGCCGCCTGTCAACAGGACCAAATGCCTCAGGTCAGTTCTACACGCTGTTCCACTCTGCCCTAGGGTTTCACTCTGCCCTAGGGTTACACTCTGCCCTAGGGTTACACTCTGCCCTAGGGTTACACTCTGTTCCACTCTGCCCTAGGGTTACACTCTGTTCCACTCAGCCCTAGGGTTACACTCTGCCCTAGGGTTACACTCTGCCCTAGGGTTACACGCTGTTTCACTCTGCCCTAGGGTTACACTCAGTTTCACTCTGCCCTAGAGTTACACTATGCCCTAGGGTTACACTCTGCCCTAGGGTTACACTCTGCCCTAGGGTTTCACTCTGCCCTAGGGTTACACTCTGCCCTGGGGTTACACTCTGCCCTAGGGTTACACGCTGTTTCACTCTGCCCTAGGGTTACACCCTGCCCTAGGGTTACACTCTGCCCTAGGGTTACACTCTGCCCTAGGGTTACACTCTGTTTCACTCTGCCCTAGGGTTACACTCTGCCCTAGGGTTACACTCTGCCCTAGGGTTACACTCTGTTTCACTCTGCCCTAGGGTTACACTCTGCCCTAGGGTTACACTCTGTCCTAGGGTTTCACTCTGCCCTAGGGTTACACTCTGCCCTGGGGTTAAACTCTGCCCTAGGGTTACACGCTGTTTCACTCTGCCCTAGGGTTATACTCTGTTTCACTCTGCCCTAGGGTTACACTCTGCCCTAGGGTTACACTCTGACCTAGGGTTACACTCTGACCTAGGGTTACACTCTGCCCTGGGGTTACACTCTGCCCTGGGGTTACACTCTGCCCTAGGGTTACACTCTGCCCTAGGGTTACACTCTGCCCCAGGGTTACACTCTGCCCTAGGGTTACACTCTGTTTCACTCTGCCCTAGGGTTACACTCTGCCCTAGGGTTACACTCTGCCCTAGGGTTACACTCTGTTTCACTCTGCCCTAGGGTTACACTCTGTTTCACTCTGCCCTAGGGTTACACTCTGCCCTGGGGTTACACTCTGTTCCACTCTGCCCTACGGTTCCACTCTGCGCTAGGGTTACACTCTGCCCTGGGGTTACACTCTGTTTCACTCTGCCCTAGGGTTACACTCTGCCCTAGGGTTACACTCTGTTTCACTCTGCCCTAGGGTTACACTCTGCCCTAGAGTTACACTCTGCCCTAGGGTTACACTCTGCCCTAGGGTTACACTCTGTTTCACTCTGCCCTAGAGTTACACTCTGTTTCACTCTGCCCTAGAGTTACTCTGCCCTAGGGTTACACTCTGCCCTAGGGTTACACTCTGTTTCACTCTGCCCTAGGGTTACACTCTGCCCTAGTGTTACACTCTGTTTCACTCTGCCCTAGGGTTACACTCTGCCCTAGGGTTACACTCTGTTCCACTCTGCCCTAGGTTTACACTCTGCCCTAGGGTTACACTCTGCCCTAGGGTTACACTCTGTTTCACTCTGCCCTAGAGTTACACTCTGTTTCACTCTGCCCTAGAGTTACTCTGCCCTAGGGTTACACTCTGCCCTAGGGTTACACTCTGTTTCACTCTGCCCTAGGGTTACACTCTGCCCTAGTGTTACACTCTGTTTCACTCTGCCCTAGGGTTACACTCTGCCCTAGGGTTACACTCTGTTCCACTCTGCCCTAGGTTTACACTCTGCCCTAGGGTTACACTCTGCCCTAGGGTTACACTCTGTTTCACTCTGCCCTAGGGTTACACTCTGCCCTAGGGTTACACTCTGCCCTAGGGTTACACTGTGTTTCACTCTGCCCAAGGGTTACACTCTGTTTCACTCTGCCCTAGGGTTACACTCTGCCCTGGGGTTACACTCTGTTTCACTCTGCCCTAGGTTTACACTCTGTTTCACTCTGCCATAGGGTTACACTCTGCCCTAGGGTTACACTCTGCCCTAGGGTTACACGCTGTTTCACTCTGCCCTAGGGTTACACTCTGCCCTAGAGTTACACTCTGTTTCACTCTGCCCTAGGGGCAACTTTTACGAAAGTTTCCAGAATTTTGCAACCCTACTTAGTCCCATCTCTAGTTCCTCCACATTGGGCCATAAGACTATGTACGCCTTTTAAATAACGACATCTTAACCACAAGATTTAGTAAAGCAATGTCCATATCTGATTCAGGTGAATTAATATCTTTCCTGGGTCTTTTTCAATAGGCTCAGTTTACGAGCGTTCAGAAAAATATCGGTTCTGGAGGTTCAGCATATGGACTCCATGTGGACTCTCTTCAATTCACTGCAGCAAATTGGCTCCCAAGCTTTACTGAACAATTAATCAGACCTAGTGTTTCTTTACATGTCATAAAGATATGCTTTCATCCTGAATCCATTTAGTTGGGTTTTAATTATTGTCTTATTGTTGGCTTTAATTTGAGAGAGAATTTTATAAATTAAAGTGTTGTATTATGATTATTATTATTAGTATCTCAAAGTGCTACAGTGGCTGAATTAAAACCAAATCCAAGATATAGACAGAGTAGGGACTTTATAGGCTTTAGATGGAGAAACCTATCACAGCAAAGCAGAGGGGGGGACAGCCAACCAGATCTCTTCCCGTCTACGGAGTGCACACGTATGTGGAAATGTCTAAATGACTTGACTCTGTGATTTGATTGACAGGTTGAACCATGAGCTGCGAGGCTGGGTCCATCGACATGAGGTGGAGCGGACCAAGACCAGACGCATGAGCAACAGCCAACACCGAGCAAACAGGACTATCCCTGTACGCACAGTACTGATGCATCTAGTAAAGCAGCACCCTACACACACACACATATAATAAACTAAGATTTTCAAACTGTACAATAATCAATCTGTTATGTTACTCCAGTTTAATAACCGATCTGTTATGTTACTCCAGTTTAATAATCGATCTGTTATGTTACTCCAGTTTAATAATCGATCTGTTATGTTACTCCAGTTTAATAATCGATCTGTTATGTTATGTTACTCCAGTTTAATAATCGATCTGTTATGTTACTCCAGTTTAATAACCGATCTGTTATGTTACTCCCGTTTAATAACCGATCTGTTATGTTACTCCAGTTTAATAATCGATCTGTTATGTTATGTTACTCCAGTTTAATAATCGATCTGTTATGTTACTCCAGTTTAATAACCGATCTGTTATGTTACTCCCGTTTAATAACCGATCTGTTATGTTACTCCAGTTTAATAACCGATCTGTTATGTTATGTTACTCCAGTTTAATAACCGATCTGTTATGTTACTCCAGTTTAATAATCGAGCCGTTATGTTACTCCAGTTTAATAATCGAGCCGTTATGTTACTCCAGTTTAATAATCGAGCTGTTATGTTACTCCAGTTTAATAACCGATCTGTTATGTTACTCCCGTTTAATAACCGATCTGTTATGTTACTCCAGTTTAATAACCGATCTGTTATGTTACTCCAGTTTAATAACCGATCTGTTATGTTATGTTACTCCAGTTTAATAACCGATCTGTTATGTTATGTTACTCCAGTTTAATAACCGATCTGTTATGTTATGTTACTCCAGTTTAATAACCGATCTGTTATGTTACTCCAGTTTAATAATCGAGCTGTTATGTTACTCCAGTTTAATAACCGATCTGTTATGTTATGTTACTCCAGTTTAATAACCGATCTGTTATGTTATGTTACTCCAGTTTAATAATCGAGCTGTTATGTTACTCCAGTTTAATAACCGATCTGTTATGTTACTCCAGTTTAATAATCGAGCTGTTATGTTACTCCAGTTTAATAACCGATCTGTTATGTTATGTTACTCCAGTTTAATAACCGATCTGTTATGTTACAACAGTTTAATAACCGATCTGTTATGTTATGTTACTCCAGTTTAATAATCGAGCTGTTATGTTACTCCAGTTTAATAACCGATCTGTTATGTTACTCCAGTTTAATAATCGAGCTGTTATGTTACTCCAGTTTAATAATCGATCTGTTATGTTACTCCAGTTTAATAGCCGATCTGTTATGTTACTCCAGTTTAATAACCGATCTGTTATGTTACTCCAGTTTAATAACCGATCTGTTATGTTATGTTACTCCAGTTTAATAACCGATCTGTTATGTTATGTTACTCCAGTTTAATAACCGATCTGTTATGTTACAACAGTTTAATAACCGATCTGTTATGTTACTCCAGTTTAATAATCGAGCTGTTATGTTACTCCAGTTTAATAACCGATCTGTTATGTTACTCCAGTTTAATAATCGAGCTGTTATGTTACTCCAGTTTAATAACCGATCTGTTATGTTATGTTACTCCAGTTTAATAACCGATCTGTTATGTTACAACAGTTTAATAACCGATCTGTTATGTTATGTTACTCCAGTTTAATAATCGAGCTGTTATGTTACTCCAGTTTAATAACCGATCTGTTATGTTACTCCAGTTTAATAATCGAGCTGTTATGTTACTCCAGTTTAATAATCAATCTGTTATGTTACTCCAGTTTAATAGCCGATCTGTTATGTTACTCCAGTTTAATAACCGATCTGTTATGTTATGTTACTCCAGTTTAATAACCGATCTGTAATGTTATGTTACTCCAGTTTAATAACCGATCTGTTATGTTACAACAGTTTAATAACCGATCTGTTATGTTATGTTACTCCAGTTTAATAATCGAGCTGTTATGTTACTCCAGTTTAATAATCGATCTGTTATGTTACTCCAGTTTAATAGCCGAGCTGTTATGTTACTCCAGTTTAATAACCGATCTGTTATGTTATGTTACTCCAGTTTAATAACCGATCTGTTATGTTATGTTACTCCAGTTTAATAACCGATCTGTTATGTTACTCCAGTTTAATAATCGAGCGGTTATGTTACTCCAGTTTAATAACCGATCTGTTATGTTATGTTACTCCAGTTTAATAACCGATCTGTTATGTTATGTTACTCCAGTTTAATAATCGAGCTGTTATGTTACTCCAGTTTAATAACCGATCTGTTATGTTACTCCAGTTTAATAATCGAGCTGTTATGTTACTCCAGTTTAATAACCGATCTGTTATGTTATGTTACTCCAGTTTAATAACCGATCTGTTATGCTATGTTACTCCAGTTTAATAACCGATCTGTTATGTTACAACAGTTTAATAACCGATCTGTTATGTTATGTTACTCCAGTTTAATAATCGAGCTGTTATGTTACTCCAGTTTAATAACCGATCTGTTATGTTACTCCAGTTTAATAATCGAGCTGTTATGTTACTCCAGTTTAATAATCGATCTGTTATGTTACTCCAGTTTAATAGCCGATCTGTTATGTTACTCCAGTTTAATAATCGAGCCGTTATGTTACTCCAGTTTAATAATCGAGCCGTTATGTTACTCCAGTTTAATAATCGAGCTGTTATGTTACTCCAGTTTAATAATCGAGCTGTTATGTTACTCCAGTTTAATAATCGATCTGTTATGTTACTCCAGTTTAATAACCGATCTGTTATGTTACTCCCGTTTAATAACCGATCTGTTATGTTACTCCAGTTTAATAACCGATCTGTTATGTTATGTTACTCCAGTTTAATAACCGATCTGTTATGTTATGTTACTCCAGTTTAATAATCGAGCTGTTATGTTACTCCAGTTTAATAACCGATCTGTTATGTTACTCCAGTTTAATAATCGAGCTGTTATGTTACTCCAGTTTAATAACCGATCTGTTATGTTATGTTACTCCAGTTTAATAACCGATCTGTTATGTTATGTTACTCCAGTTTAATAATCGAGCTGTTATGTTACTCCAGTTTAATAACCGATCTGTTATGTTACTCCAGTTTAATAATCGAGCTGTTATGTTACTCCAGTTTAATAATCGATCTGTTATGTTACTCCAGTTTAATAGCCGATCTGTTATGTTACTCCAGTTTAATAACCGATCTGTTATGTTACTCCAGTTTAATAACCGATCTGTTATGTTATGTTACTCCAGTTTAATAACTGATCTGTTATGTTATGTTACTCCAGTTTAATAACCGATCTGTTATGTTACAACAGTTTAATAACCGATCTGTTATGTTACTCCAGTTTAATAATCGAGCTGTTATGTTACTCCAGTTTAATAACCGATCTGTTATGTTACTCCAGTTTAATAATCGAGCTGTTATGTTACTCCAGTTTAATAACCGATCTGTTATGTTATGTTACTCCAGTTTAATAACCGATCTGTTATGTTACAACAGTTTAATAACCGATCTGTTATGTTATGTTACTCCAGTTTAATAATCGAGCTGTTATGTTACTCCAGTTTAATAACCGATCTGTTATGTTACTCCAGTTTAATAATCGAGCTGTTATGTTACTCCAGTTTAATAGCCGATCTGTTATGTTACTCCAGTTTAATAACCGATCGGTTATGTTACTCCAGTTTAATAACCGATCTGTTATGTTATGTTACTCCAGTTTAATAACCGATCTGTTATGTTATGTTACTCCAGTTTAATAACCGATCTGTTATGTTACAACAGTTTAATAACCGATCTGTTATGTTACAACAGTTTAATAACCGATCTGTTATGTTATGTTACTCCAGTTTAATAATCGAGCTGTTATGTTACTCCAGTTTAATAACCGATCTGTTATGTTACAACAGTTTAATAACCGATCTGTTATGTTACTCCAGTTTAATAATCGAGCTGTTATGTTACTCCAGTTTAATAACCGATCTGTTATGTTACTCCAGTTTAATAATCGATCTGTTATGTTACTCCAGTTTAATAACCGATCTGTTATGTTATGTTACTCCAGTTTAATAACCGATCTGTTATGTTATGTTACTCCAGTTTAATAACCGATCTGTTATGTTACAACAGTTTAATAACCGATCTGTTATGTTATGTTACTCCAGTTTAATAATCGAGCTGTTATGTTACTCCAGTTTAATAACCGATCTGTTATGTTACTCCAGTTTAATAATCGAGCTGTTATGTTACTCCAGTTTAATAATCGATCTGTTATGTTACTCCAGTTTAATAGCCGATCTGTTATGTTACTCCAGTTTAATAACCGATCTGTTATGTTATGTTACTCCAGTTTAATAACCGATCTGTTATGCTATGTTACTCCAGTTTAATAACCGATCTGTTATGTTACAACAGTTTAATAACCGATCTGTTATGTTATGTTACTCCAGTTTAATAATCGAGCTGTTATGTTACTCCAGTTTAATAACCGATCTGTTATGTTACTCCAGTTTAATAATCGAGCTGTTATGTTACTCCAGTTTAATAACCGATCTGTTATGTTATGTTACTCCAGTTTAATAACCGAGCCGTTATGTTACTCCAGTTTAATAATCGAGCCGTTATGTTACTCCAGTTTAATAATCGAGCCGTTATGTTACTCCAGTTTAATAATCGAGCTGTTATGTTACTCCAGTTTAATAATCGAGCTGTTATGTTACTCCAGTTTAATAATCGAGCTGTTATGTTACTCCAGTTTAATAACCGATCTGTTATGTTACTCCAGTTTAATAACCGATCTGTTATGTTACTCCAGTTTAATAACCGATCTGTTATGTTATGTTACTCCAGTTTAATAATCGAGCTGTTATGTTACTCCAGTTTAATAATCGACCTGTTATGTTACGCCAGTTCATGCTTTAAATTCTTAGGTCTTTTGGATCTCTCCTCTACCCTGCCACACTCTCTGCCTCTCTTCCTCCCCTCTCCTCCTCCCCTCTCCCTCTCTCTTCATGGGAATGAACCTAATCCAGCAGTCTTGGGAAAGTAAACACAACTGTTAGAGGAAGGATTTTAGTAATCACTTTCACCTCTGCTCTCTCTCTCCCTCTTTGTTTAGAAGAATGAACAAAGCCCTCATCTAAACAGTCTTATGTCTGCTGATGACGGGTGGATGTGTTATCCCATGACAGTCCAATACTCCAGTTCCCACTCTCTCCAGTCCACACAGGCACTGTGTCAGAGAAGATGAGGATATATTTTCCCAGGACCCCTATAGACTTCTTGGGTTCTTGTGATTCCAACATGTTGAAGGATTCCAATACAGAACAGCACCACTCTACGCTGTGTTTTTAGGAGTGGGCAGGTCCACTACTCAGTGTTTGTTTATTGGACAGATGTAGAGGTGGAAAGATTGAGGACAGTTTGTTTGTTTATTGGACAGGACATTAGTAGACTATCATGATTCAGTTTCAAGAAAGGATTTGTACTTGTGTTAATGTTCTGTGAAGCTAGGAGGTTAGCTAATTGAAGTAATATTGATAGTATGTAATGTGAAGCTAGGAGCTTAGCTAATTGAAGATCTATTGATAGTTTGTAATGTGAAGCTAGGAGGTTAGCTAATTGAAGTAATATTGATAGTTTGTAATGTGACGCTAGGAGGTTAGCTAATTGAAGTAATATTGATAGTTTGTAATGTGAAGCTAGGAGGTTAGCTAATTGAAGTAATATTGATAGTTTGTCATGTGAAGCTAGGAGGTTAGCTAATTGAAGTAATATTGATAGTTTGTATTGTGAAGCTAGGAGGTTAGCTAATTGAAGTAATATTGATAGTTTGTCATGTGAAGCTAGGAGGTTAGCTAATTGAAGTAATATTGATAGTTTGTAATGTGAAGATAGGAGGTTAGCTAATTGAAGTAATATTGATAGTTTGTAATGTGAAGCTAGGAGGTTAGCTAATTGAAGTAATATTGATAGTTTGTAATGTGAAGCTAGGAGGTTAGCTAATTGAAATAATATTGATAGTTTGTAATGTGAAGCTAGGAGGTTAGCTAATTGAAATAATATTGATAGTTTGTAATGTGAAGCTAGGAGGTTAGCTAATTGAAGTAATATTGATAGTTTGTCATGTGAAGCTAGGAGGTTAGCTAATTGAAGATATATTGATAGTTTGTATTGTGAAGCTAGGAGGTTAGCTAATTGAAGTAATATTGATAGTTTGTAATGTGAAGCTAGGAGGTTAGCTAATTGAAGTAATATTGATAGTTTGTCGTGTGAAGCAGGTAAAGTGAACTGTTCAACAAGAAACCTGTGGTTTAGTTAAGTCAGAATGACTGAGTGAGTTTCTACTGAAAGGAAACAGTTGAGTTGTTCAGCAATGAGCTGCACCTCTGTTTCCCCTGTATTTACCATACACAGCCCCCTGAAACATGACACACCCCTGTTTTCCCATACACAGCCCCCTGAAACATGACACACCCCTGTTTTCCCATACACAGCCCCCTGAAACATGACACACCCCTGTTTTCCCATACACAGCCCCCTGAAACATGACACACCCCTGTTTTCCCATACACAGCCCCCTGAAACAGGACACACCCCTGTTTTCCCATACACAGCCCCCTGAAACATGACACACCCCTGTTTTCCCATACACAGCCCCCTGAAACATGACACACCCCTGTTTTCCCTGTATTTACCATACACAGCCCCCTGAAACATGACACACCCCTGTTTTCCCTGTATTTATCATACACAGCCCCCTGACCCACCATGACTACTTGGAAAGGTCTTAGCAGCCCAGTTGAATCGAAACAACATTAGCATTGTTGGTTTAATTTCTACTCATTCAAATAAATGATCGTACAGACATGTTTTTTAGTTTTGAGTCATTTGTTTGGGAGGTATTCACAGCTAGCTGTTTCCCTAAGGCCTTGGTTTTAAGGTTTTAATGAGAACCATCCATTAAGCCAAGCCCAGGAGGGCCCAGCTATGCTCCCACAAGAAAAACACTTGAGTTATGCCTGGAGTGATGTCATTTGTCTGGGGGAAACTGTGTGGCTGGCATGGCCCCTGAGGTAGCGGTGGTCTGTGACTTGGGCTGTGTTTACACAGGAAGCCCGATTCTGATCTTTTGCCCAATTATTGGCAAAAGATGTGATCTGATTTGTCAAAAGACCAATTAGTGGCAAAAGATGTGATCTGATTTGTCAAAAGACCAATTAGTGGCAAAAGATGTGATCTGATTGGTCAAAAGACTAATTAGTGGCACAAAAAAAATCTGAATTGGGCTGCCTGTGTAAACACAGTCTTGGTGATGTGACGTCTTCCTGAAAGGGATAGAGAGTCACCCAGCTCTCTGCTGGAAAAAAAGAGGCCAGGGAGCTTGTCATTGACTGTGTGGGATGAAAACACATACACACCTGGACATATACTGTACCAACATACATATACTGTACCAACATACATATACTGTACCAACATACATACACACCTGGACCTATACTGTACCAACATACATACACACCTGGACATATACTGTACCAACATACATACACACCTGGACATATACTGTACCAACATACATACACACCTGGACCTATACTGTACCAACATACATACACACCTGGACCTATACTGTACCAACATACATACACACCTGGACCTATACTGTACCAACATACATACACACCTGGATCTATACTGTACCAACATACATACATACACACCTGGACCTATACTGTACCAACATACATACATACACACCTGGACCTATACTGTACCAACATACATACATACACACCTGGACCTATACTGTACCAACATACATACATACACACCTGGACCTATACTGTACCAACATACATACATACACACCTGGACCTATACTGTACCAACATACACAGCCAACAAATTTATCTCCAGTAGTTTTCACTTCTTAATTAAAATGTTCTAACCACTAACTAACTGTCTCTCTCTGTCTCTCTCCTCTCTCTCGGTCTCCTCTGTCTCCTTCTCTCTCCCCCTGTCTTTGTCTCTCTCTCCTCTCTCTCGGTCTCCTCTGTCTTTGTCTCTCTCTCCTCTCTCTCGGTCTCCTCTGTCTTTGTCTCTCTCTTCTCTCTCTCTCTCTCTCTCTCCTCTGTCTCTGTCTCTCTCCTCTCTCTCTGTCTCTCTCCTCTCTCTCGGTCTCCTCTGTCTCGGTCTCCTCTGTCTCCTTCTCTCTCCTCCTGTCTTTGTCTCTCTCTCCTCTCTCTCGGTCTCCTCTGTCTTTGTCTCTCTCTCTCTCCTCTCTCTCGGTCTCCTCTGTCTTTGTCTCCTCTGTCTCCTTCTCTCTCCTCCTGTCTTTGTCTCTCTCTCCTCTCTCTCGGTCTCCTCTGTCTTTGTCTCTCTCTCCTCTCTCTCGGTCTCCTCTGTCTTTGTCTCTCTCTCCTCTCTCTCGGTCTCCTCTGTCTTTGTCTCTCTCTCCTCTCTCTCGGTCTCCTCTGTCTTTGTCTCTCTCTCCTCTCTCTCGGTCTCCTCTGTCTTTGTCTCTCTCTCCTCTCTCTCGGTCTCCTCTGTCTTTGTCTCTCTCTCCTCTCTCTCGGTCTCCTCTGTCTTTGTCTCTCTCTTCTCTCTCGGTCTCCTCTGTCTTTGTCTCTCTCCTCTCTCTCGGTCTCCTCTGTCTTTGTCTCTCTCTCCTCTCTCTCGGTCTCCTCTGTCTTTGTCTCTCTCTTCTCTCTCGGTCTCCTCTGTCTTTGTCTCTCTCTCTCTCTCCTCTCTCTCGGTCTCCTCTGTCTTTGTCTCTCTCTCTCTCTCCTCTCTCTCGGTCTCCTCTGTCTTTGTCTCCTCTGTCTCCTTCTCTCTCCTCCTGTCTTTGTCTCTCTCTCCTCTCTCTCGGTCTCCTCTGTCTTTGTCTCTCTCTCTCTCTCTCCTCTCTCTCGGTCTCCTCTGTCTTTGTCTCTCTCTGTCTCTCTCCTCTCTGTCTCTCTCCTCTCTCTCGGTCTCCTCTGTCTCTCTCTCCTCTCTCTCGGTCTCCTCTGTCTCGGTCTCCTCTGTCTCCTTCTCTCTCCTCCTGTCTTTGTCTCTCTCTTCTCTCTCCTCTGTCTCTCTCTCCTCTCTCTCTCTCCTCTCTCTGTCTCTCCATACAGAAAGATGATAAGAAGGCTGAGGTGTCCCAGGTCCTAACAGTCCAGTACACTGACTCCACAGAGAAGTGAGTGGAGGAGTGTGTATATACAAAATATATATGATTTCTAGATGTATGTCATGTTTGCCTTATTCCAGTGTTTAGACTGTCAGTCTGCCTGGGAGTATCTATCAGATGTCTTTACTGCGTCAGTCTGCCTGGGAGTATCTATCAGATGTCTCTACTGTGTCAGTCTGCCTGGGGGTATCTATCAGATGTCTTTACTGCGTCAGTCTGCCTGGGAGTATCTATCTGATGTCTTTACTGCGTCAGTCTGCCTGGGAGTATCTGTCAGATGTCTTTAATGCGTCAGTCTGCCTGGGAGTATCTGTCAGATGTCTTTACTGCGTCAGTCTGCCTGGGAGTATCTATAATATGTCTTTACTGCGTCAGTCTGCCTGGGAGTATCTATCAGATGTCTTTACTGCGTCAGTCTGCCTGGGAGTATCTATCAGATGTCTTTACTACATCAGTCTGCCTGGGAGTATCTATCAGATGTCTTTACTGCGTCAGTCTGCCTGGGAGTATCTATCAGATGTCTTTACTGCATCAGTCTGCCTGGGAGTATCTATCAGATGTCTCTACTGTATCAGTCTGCCTGGGAGTATCTATCAGATGTCTCTACTGTGTCAGTCTGCCTGGGAGTATCTATCAGATGTCTTTACTACATCAGTCTGCCTGGGAGTATCTATCAGATGTCTCTACTACATCAGTCTGCCTGGGAGTATCTATCAGATGTCTTTACTGCGTCAGTCTGCCTGGGAGTATCTATCAGATGTCTCTACTACGTCAGTCTGACTGGGAGTATCTATCAGATGTCTCTACTACGTCAGTCTGCCTGGGAGTATCTATCAGATGGCTCTACTACATCGGTCTGCCTGGGAGTATCTATCAGATGTCTCTACTGCGTCAGTCTGCCTGGGAGTATCTGTCAGATGTCTTTACTGCGTCAGTCTGCCTGGGAGTATCTGTCAGATGTCTTTACTGCGTCAGTCTGCCTGGGAGTATCTATCAGATGTCTTTACTGCGTCAGTCTGCCTGGGAGTATATCAGATGTCTACTACGTCAGTCTGCCTGGGAGTATCTATCAGATGTCTCTACTACATCAGTCTGCCTGGGAGTATATCAGATGTCTCTACTGCGTCAGTCTGCCTGGGAGTATATCAGATGTCTCTACTACATCAGTCTGCCTGGGAGTATCTATGGCTTTTTGACTTACACTCTTAGATCTGCCTTATTGGACGTTCGAGTTTTTGGCCTCGCAAAGCTTTTCCCATTTATAAATCCGATTTTATAAAATAGCTTTCAACTTTTCAGGACACCATACAACATGAAAAACGGACATATTCACTTGCAGTACAAGTTCTGTTTTTAGTATGAAATGGAAAAATGGAACTATTCTAAATATGACATTTTGTATTTGTTCCCCCGGAGGACTAATGTTTTTGTTCGCGACCATATGTTATTTTGGTCCTACATTTTCCTCGTGCTTTTGACTTTCCCACATTTGAAAATCAAGTTGATGGCCAACCAGACACTCTGGGGCATAGTAGCAGGCCTTGCCAAACCTTTAACCTTGACCCTGACTGTCTGTCATTAAAGTGGGATACAGACTGCAGAGAAGGACCACGTTTACATGCTCACAGTTTTCCCGGATAGTAGCTCATATCACGCTATCACCTTTTTGATATCCCGCTCACAAGTATCCCTGTTGCCATGAATAAACAGAATATTCTTCATTTAAATTCATTAGGGTTAAATGGAGTAGTAACTGAAATATGGTCACTGATTGTAGGCCCATAACCTCTCACATGTAATATAGTATTAACTCATGAAGCAGAATTATGCATTTCTTGAAGTAAAATTATACCATTTTTTTGTAAACATTTTTTGTCTCGAGAAATACGATTTCTTTCTTTCAGCATCTCTTGAGAAAACACGTGCTGTGCTGTGCATATAACTGTTATATTTGACACTATTATGAAAGCAGACAGTATTTCAACCACAAAATATGTACCCAAGACAAACTGAAGTCTTATCAGAAACATGTTTCATAGTTTTCTCAGCTTTTCATTTCCTTAAAAACTGGTCAAACTGATGACGTTTTGGACATTTTGCTTTGGGAACAATCTTTCTACTGTTTTGAAATGTATTGTATTTTCTCCCCGGTCCCTAAACGAAACAGACAACTTTGCCGGTGTAAACTAGATTACTAATGCATTCATTCTATCTATGTAAGACATTCAGTTAAGGAAGTTAACCCACTGTTCCCCGGTAGGCCGTCATTGAAAATAAGAATTTGTTTTTAACTGACTTGCCTAGTTAAATAAAGGTAAAATTAAAATAAAATTCAGCTGAGCCCTAGTTTATTTAGTCTTCTGGGGCAACAAGTTAGGATAGAAAAGCTGCGTGTATCAAACTATAGTTGACAAACAAATGGCCTATGTCGTAAATGATAGTAATATGGCCTACCAAATGTCGTAAATTATAGTAATATGGCCTACCAAATGTTGTAAATTATAGTAATATGGCCTACCAAATGTCGTAAATTATAATATGGCCTACCAAATGTCATAAATTATAGTAATATGGCCTACTAAATGTCGTAAATTATAGTAATATGGCCTACCAAATGTCGTAAATTATATGGCCTACCAACTGTCATAAATTATATGGCCTACCAAATGTCATAAATTATATGGCCTACCAAATGTCATAAATTATATGGCCTACCAAATGTCATAAATTATATGGCCTACCAACTGTCGTAAATTATAGTAATATGGCCTACCAAATGTTGAAAATTATAGTAATATGGCCTACCAACTGTCGTAAATTATAGTAATATGGCCTACCAAATGTCGTAAATTATAGTAATATGGCCTACCAAATGTCGTAAATTATAATATTGTAACGGCTTTCTTCCGTCGAAGGAGAGTCGGACCAAAATGCAGCGTGGCTATTGCAATCCATGTTTATTAAATAACGAAACACGAACTTACAAAAAAATAAAATAAACGTAATGTGAAAACCGAAACAGCCCTATCTGGTGCAAACACAAAGACAGGAACAATCACCCACGAAAACACTCACAGAATATGGCTGCCTAAATATGGTTCCCAATCAGAGACAATGATAATCACCTGACTCTGATTGAGAACCGCCTCAGGCAGCCATAGACTACGTAGACACCCCACAAAACCCCTAAGACAAAAACACACCACAATAACCCATGTCACACCCTGGCCTGACCAAATAATGAAAGAAAACACAAAATACTAAGACCAAGGCGTGACAAATATGGCCTACCAAATGTCATAAATTATAGTAATATGGCCTACTAAATGTCGTAAATTATAGTAATATGGCCTACCAAATGTCGTGAATTATAGTAATATGGCCTACTAAATGTCAGAAATTATTAGCAGAAACATATTAGCAGAAACATACTAGCAGAAACATACTAGCAGAAACATATTAGCAGAAACATATTAGCAGAAACATATTAGCAGAAACATATTAGCAGAAACATATTAGCAGAAACATACTAGCAGAAACATATTAGCAGAAACATACTAACAGAAACATATTAGCAGAAACATACTAGCAGAAACATATTAGCAGAAACATACCAGCAGAAACATATTAGCAGAAACATACTAGCAGATGCATACTAGCAGAAACATACCAGCAGAAACATACTAGCAGGAACATACTAGCAGAAACATACCAGCAGAAACATACCAGCAGAAACATATTAGCAGAAACATACTAGCAGAAACATACTAGCAGAAACATACTAGCAGAAACATATCTAAATGGGGGTGAAAGTAGCCTAAGCCAGTAGACTATACGGTCCAGTATGGAGTATCAGCAGAACTATTTATGATGGAATTAATATGGTGGATCAAACTGAGCAGGTTACCTACTTTATTAAATGATTTGTTTGACAATCAGATGAAAACATTATCACACAACAACAATGATATATGAAACTGACCCTGTGCAGACTGCAATTTTTTTTTTAAACAACACTAAACGGGAGAAGATGTTTACATGCCAGAGTATCCCCTCTACATTGTTTTTTGGGGTTATTGTAAACGGGATATGACGTTAAGTATCACGAATAATAACAGGATATTAGTGTGTAAACGTGATCAGTGACTAGGGCTCGTGTGGCTAGGGCTCGTGTGGCTAGGGCTCGTGTGGCTAGGGCTCGTGTGACTAGGGCTCGTGTGACTAGGGCTCGTGTGACTAGGGCTCGTGTGACTAGGGCTCGTGTGACTAGGGCTCGTGTGACTAGGGCTCGTGTGACTAGGGCTCGTGTGACTAGGGCTCGTGTGGCTAGGGCTCGTGTGGCTAGGGCTCGTGTGGCTAGGGCTCGTGTGGCTAGGGCTCGTGTGGCTAGGGCTCGTGTGGCTAGGGCTCGTGTGTCTAGGGCTCGTGTGTCTAGGGCTCGTGTGACATGGGCTCGTGTGTCTAGGGCTCGTGTGTCTAGGGCTCGTGTGACATGGGCTCGTGTGTCTAGGGCTCGTGTGTCTAGGGCTCGTGTGACATGGGCTCGTGTGACTAGGGCTCGTGTGTCTAGGGCTCGTGTGACATGGGCTCGTGTGTCTATGGCTCGTGTGTCTAGGGCTCGTGCGACATGGGCTCGTGTGTCTAGGGCTCGTGTGTCTAGGGCTCGTGTGACATGGGCTCGTGTGTCTAGGGCTCGTGTGTCTAGGGCTCGTGTGTCTAGGGCTCGTGTGTCTAGGGCTCGTGTGTCTAGGGCTCGTGTGACTAGGGCTCGTGTGTCTAGGGCTCGTGTGTCTAGGGCTCGTGTGTCTAGGGCTCGTGTGACTAGGGCTCGTGTGTCTAGGGCTCGTGTGACTAGTGCTCGTGTGACTAGTGCTCGTGTGTCTAGGGCTCGTGTGACATGGGCTCGTGTGACATGGGCTCGTGTGTCTAGGGCTCGTGTGTCTAGGGCTCGTGTGACTAGGGCTCGTGTGACTAGTGCTCGTGTGTCTAGGGCTCGTGTGACATGGGCTCGTGTGTCTAGGGCTCGTGTGTCTAGGGCTCGTGTGGCTAGGGCTCGTGTGTCTAGGGCTCGTGTGTCTAGGGCTCGTGTGACTAGGGCTCGTGTGGCTAGGGCTCGTGTGTCTAGGGCTCGTGTGGCTAGGGCTCGTGTGGCTAGGGCTCGTATGACTAGGGCTCGTGTGTCTAGGGCTCGTGTGACATGGGCTCGTGTGTCTATGGCTCGTGTGTCTAGGGCTCGTGTGTCTAGGGCTCGTGTGACTAGGGCTCGTGTGTCTAGGGCTCGTGTGTCTAGGGCTCGTGTGACATGGGCTCGTGTGACTAGGGCTCGTGTGACTAGGGCTCGTGTGACATGGGCTCGTGTGACTAGGGCTCGTGTGTCTAGGGCTCGTGTGTCTAGGGCTCGTGTGTCTAGGGCTCGTGTGTCTAGGGCTCGTGTGTCTAGGGCTCGTGTGTCTAGGGCTCGTGTGACTAGGGCTCGTGTGACTAGGGCTCGTGTGACTAGGGCTCGTGTGACATGGGCTCGTGTGTCTAGGGCTCGTGTGACTAGGGCTCGTGTGACTAGGGCTCGTGTGACTAGGGCTCGTGTGTCTAGGGCTCGTGTGACTAGGGCTCGTGTGACTAGGGCTCGTGTGACTAGGGCTCGTGTGTCTAGGGCTCGTGTGTCTAGGGCTCGTGTGTCTAGGGCTCGTGTGACTAGGGCTTGTGTGACTAGGGCTCGTGTGACTAGGGCTCGTGTGACATGGGCTCGTGTGTCTAGGGCTCGTGTGTCTAGGGCTCGTGTGACTAGGGCTCGTGTGACTAGGGCTCGTGTGACTAGGGCTCGTGTGACTAGGGCTCGTGTGACTAGGGCTCGTGTGACTAGGGCTCGTGTTACTAGGGCTCGTGTGTCTAGGGCTCGTGTGTCTAGGGCTCGTGTTACTAGGGCTCGTGTGTCTAGGGCTCGTGTGACTAGGGCTCGTGTTACTAGGGCTCGTGTGACTAGGGCTCGTGTTACTAGGGCTCGTGTGACTAGGGCTCGTGTGGCTAGGGCTTGTGAGGTACTAAGACAGAGCTGGTGTGTAGTAGTGCTCGTGTGGCTAGGGCTTGTGAGGTACTAAGACAGAGGCTGGTGTGTAGTAGGGCTCGTGTGGCTAGGGCTTGTGAGGTACTAAGACAGAGGCTGGTGTGTAGTAGTGCTCGTGTGACTAGGGCTTGTGAGGTACTAAGACAGAGGCTGGTGTGTAGTAGTGCTCGTGTGACTAGGGCTCGTGTGACTAGGGCTCGTGTGACTAGGGCTTGTGAGGTACTAAGACAGAGGCTGGTGTGTAGTAGTGCTCGTGTGGCTAGGGCTCGTGAGGTACTAAGACAGAGGCTGGTGTGTAGTAGTGCTCGTGTGGCTAGGGCTTGTGAGGTACTAAGACAGAGGCTGGTGTGTAGTAGTGCTCGTGTGACTAGGGCTTGTGAGGTACTAAGACAGAGCTGGTGTGTAGTAGTGCTCGTGTGGCTAGGGCTTGTGAGGTACTAAGACAGAGGCTGGTGTGTAGTAGTGCTCGTGTGACTAGGGCTTGTGAGGTACTAAGACAGAGGCTGGTGTGTAGTAGTGCTCGTGTGACTAGGGCTCGTGTGACTAGGGCTCGTGTGACTAGGGCTTGTGAGGTACTAAGACAGAGGCTGGTGTGTAGTAGTGCTCGTGTGGCTAGGGCTCGTGAGGTACTAAGACAGAGGCTGGTGTGTAGTAGTGCTCGTGTGGCTAGGGCTTGTGAGGTACTAAGACAGAGGCTGGTGTGTAGTAGTGCTCGTGTGACTAGGGCTCGTGAGGTACTAAGACAGAGCTGGTGTGTAGTAGTGCTCGTGTGACTAGGGCTTGTGAGGTACTAAGACAGAGCTGGTGTGTAGTAGTGCTCGTGTGACTAGGGCTCGTGTGACTAGGGCTCGTGAGGTACTAAGACAGAGCTGGTGTGTAGTAGTGCTCGTGTGACTAGGGCTCGTGTGACTAGGGCTCGTGAGGTACTAAGACAGAGCTGGTGTGTAGTAGTGCTCGTGTGACTAGGGCTCGTGTGACTAGGGCTCGTGTGACTAGGGCTCGTGTGACATGGGCTCGTGTGTCTAGGGCTTGTGAGGTACTAAGACAGAGCTGGTGTGTAGTAGTGCTCGTGTGACTAGGGCTTGTGAGGTACTAAGACAGAGCTGGTGTGTAGTAGTGCTCGTGTGACTAGGGCTTGTGAGGTACTAAGACAGAGCTGGTGTGTAGTAGGGCTCGTGAGGTACTAAGACAGAGCTGGTGTGTAGTAGGGCTCGTGAGGTACTAAGACAGAGGCTGGTGTGTAGTAGTGCTCGTGTGACTAGGGCTTGTGAGGTACTAAGACAGAGCTGGTGTGTAGTAGTGCTCGTGTGACTAGGGCTTGTGAGGTACTAAGACAGAGCTGGTGTGTAGTAGTGCTTGTGAGGTACTAAGACAGAGCTGGTGTGTAGTAGTGCTTGTGAGGTACTAAGACAGAGGCTGGTGTGTAGTAGTGCATTCTCCTGATGTTTTGGCTGTAGATTTGAAAAACTCTGTCAAAATGTATTAAATCTGTTATTCATCTTGTACTGCAAGAATGCACATGTTTGATTCCTGTGAAAACAAAAGCTCAACTCCATATTCATGCAAATGTCCCTGAAGAAAGGAGTTTAGAATCAGTTCTGGTGTTTGTTGTATATAGCGGAGCCTGTAACTGAAGTAAATATTGTATTTGTCCTCCCCCCCACCCCCCCACCCACCCACAGGAGCCCAGGTAATGAGCTGCAGGTGTACTTCGCTCCTCACCGCACCTACAACGACTTCTTTGATGAGATCCATCGCCGTGGAGACACCTTCTACGTGGTGTCTTTCCGCAGGGTGAGCTTGGAATGACTTTCAAACTTTCCTTCATTCCATTGAAGTTATTTATACATATTATACAACTTCAAAGGTAACCTAAACGTAATCTATACCTGCTGGCTAGTTCACATAAAATAATGTTTGATAGGTGACATCTATTCAGTAATATAAATCAACTAAGGGGTGGATTTAGTAGCAGGCTTCCAGAGACATTATTTCCACGTCCCTAGGGCTGGTTAGAGAAACACTGCAAATGCTGATGGAATACAGATGGATAGACTTATGGATTATTAATAACATATACAAGGAAAAAGACTGCAAATGCTGATGGAATACAGATGGATCGACTGCGCCGCTGTTCTTGGCCACCCTGTGTGCTCCTCTCTCTTCTAAAGGACAGATCTGATGTTTTCTCTCGGAGGGAGGGGGAGAGACACAGAGAGAGATGGAGAGACACAGAGAGAGATGGAGAGACACAGAGAGAGAGAGAGAGAGACACACAGAGACAGACAGGCTATTAGGTCTATTCTACATCCAGGGGCCAGGTCCAAGACGTTAGCATCAGTCAGCTCACCTCTCTGTCAGTGTTAAGGTTTGGATTTGGGTGAGAAGGGAAGGAAGGGTGTAGTTCCTCTTTCCAGCCTATCCCCAGGCCATTCATAATCATCAGTTAAACTGTGTCTAGAGGTTACTCTCTGTTTATTTTTTATTTTTTATGAAACAAAGATGTGGTTGAATTTATTCTGCTTATTGTCTCGTCTTAATATCACGTTGGCAAGGCATATGAAGGACAGTTTGGCTGTCGAAACGTTGGTTATACAAGTATTACATCTGAGCTCCTAGAGTGTACGACTCCCCTTTTTCTTTTTCCAAGTCCTATGTGCTATCAGGTTATACAGCGAACAACTCACTTATCAAAGAACAGGTTGTAATATGAATATTTATTCTGGAGAAAGCTTCCCCGGTGATTTTACCCACACTTCACTACTGAGTTTAACTTTGTTTTACCTGAGAGAGTCTGACCACCAATCAGAGACCTCTATAGTGACACACCTAATGATGACCACCAATCAGAGACCTCTATGATGACACACCAAATGTGTTTGATGGATCGTTTTTGTCGTCTTCTAATGTCTCTTAAGAGGAAAGTAATAGGGAAAGTAACTGAAAGTAATCCGATTATGTTACTGAGTTTGGGTAATCTGAAAGTTACGTTACTGATATCAATTTTGGACAGGAAACTAGTAACTGTAACAGATTCCATTTAGAAAGTAACAAACCCAACCCTGGCGAGCAGACGCAGGTCTACGTAACCTAGCCTGGATTGACCTCTCCCGTACACACTTCTTGTGCTCTAGCTCTGACTAAACAAAAGGAGACCAAATCTGTTAAAGGTTGCACAAGTTTCCCTAAATTATAATTATAATTACTTCCATAAAGCCCTGGATCCCCATGTTCTCAGTTCCATCCCTTTGTAGACTATACCACTGCACTTCCAGACACTCTAAACTGGGCCAAGGACTGAGAAAAAAGGACACTTAATGACATTGTTTATTGGAAAAATAGCTAATGTTAGGTAATGACTAATTGCAGTCGAAAACAGGCTTGTAAATTTGAAACTGTTCCTGCCGTCCAGTCAAACAAAGACGTGTTCATGGTCCTGTGGCCAAGGCTGAGTCGGAACAGACCGGAGGATTAAAACTGACCTGCTTCTCACCACCTCTAGGCTCTGTCTCTCTCTCTCTCTCTCTTTCTTTTTCTCTCGCTCTCTCTAATTCAAGCTGCTTTATTGCCATGAGCAACAATGTATACAATATACATACATCACATCATACATCTCCGCAGCCGATGTGAGTAAGACCTTTTAAACAGGTCAACATTCACAAGGCCGCAGGGCCAGACGGATTACCAGGACGTGTACTCAGAGCATGCGCTGACCAACTGGCAAGTGTCTTCACTGACATTTTCAACCTCTTCCTGACCGAGTCTGTAATACCAACAAGTTTGTGCCAAAGAACACTAAGGTAACCTGCCTAAATGACTACCGACCCGTAACGCTCACATCTGTAGCCATGAAGTGCTTTGAAAGGCTGGTAATGGCTCACATCAACACCATTATCCCAGAAACCCTAGACCCACTCCAATTTGCGTACCGCCCCAACAGATCCACAGGTGATGCAATCTCTATTGCACTCCACACTGCCCTTTCCCACCTGGACAAAAGGAAACACCTATATGAGATTGCTATTCATTGACTACAGCTCAGCTTTCAACACCATAGTGCCCTCAAAGCTCATCACTAAGATAAGGACCCTGGGACGAAACACCTCCCTCTGCAACTGGATCCTGGACATCCTGACGGTCCGCCCCCAGGTGGTAAGGGTAGGTAACAACACATCCGCCACGCTGATCCTCAACACAGGGGCCCCTCAGGAGTGCGTGCTCAGTCCCTTCCTGTACTCCTTGTTCACTCATGATTGCACAGCCAGGCACGACTCCAACACCATAATTAAATTTGCTGATGACACAACAGTGTCGCCTGATCAACGACGATAGGGAGGAGGTCAGAGACCTGGCCGTGTGATGCAAGGACAACAACCTCTCTCTCAACGTGATCAAAACAAAGGAGATGATTGTGGACTACAGGAAAAAGAGGACCGAGCACGCCCCCATTCGCATCGACGGGGCTGCAGTGGAGCAGGTTGAGAGCTTCAAGTTCCTTGGCACACCAAGACGGTTGTGAAGAGGGCACGACAAAACCTATTCCCCCCCAGGAGACTGAAAAGATTTGGCATGGATCCTCAGGTCCTCAAAAGGTTCTACAGCTGCACCATCGAGAGCGTCCTGACTGGTTGCATCACAGCCTGGTATGGCAACTGCTCGGCCTCTGACCGCAAGGCACTACAGAGGGTAGTGCGAACAGCCCAGTACATTACTGGGGCCAAGCTTCCTGCCATCCAGGACCTCTATACCAGGTGGTGTCAGAGGAAGGCCCTAAAAATGTCAGACTCTAGCCACCCTAGTCATAGACTGTTCTCTCTGCTACCGCATTTAATTACTTGTTACATTTATCTGTTATTCTTATCCTTATTTTATTTTAACTTCACTGTTGGTTTGGGGCTCGTAAGTAAGCATTTCACTGTAAGGTCTGCACCTGTTGTAGTCGGCGCATGTGACTAATAAAATTTGATTTGATTTGACATTGTAATAAAATAATGAATTATAATAATTTAAAAGTGATTTTAAATCATTTTAAATAACAATCAAATAGTAACAGTGAAGAGTAATAGGATCATCTACTAAATAATATGGACTACTACTATTATTACTACACAAATGAATGCTACCACCACTATTATTAGCACTAATACTACCATTACCACTAGTAACATTACTACCTCTAATATCTCTACCACCATTACCACTAGTATCATTTATACCTCTATCTCTACTACCATTACCACTAGTAACATTACTACCTCTAATATCTCTACCACCATTACCACTAGTATCATTTGTACCTCTAATATCTCTACCACCATTACCACTAGTAACATTACTACCTCTAATATCTCTACCACCATTACCACTAGTAACATTACTACCTCTAATATCTCTACCACCATTACCACTAGTAACATTACTACCTCTAATATCTCTACCACCATTACCACTAGTATCATTTATACCTCTAATATCTCTACTACCATTACCACTAGTAGTATTTATATGTCTACTACTACCATTACCACTAGTAGCATTTATACCTCTAATATCTCTACCACCATTACCACTAGTAGTATTTATATGTCTACTACTACCATTACCACTAGTAGCATTTATACCTCTAATATCTCTACTACCATTACCACTAGTAACATACTACCTCTAATATCTCTACCACCCATTACCACTAGTATCATTTATACCTATAATATCTCTACTACCATTACCACTAGTATCATTTATATCTCTACTACTACTACTACCATTACCACTAGTAGCATTTATATCTCTACTACTACTACCATTACCACTAGTAGCATTTATATCTCTACTACTACTACTACTACCATTACCACTAGTAACATTACTACCTCTAATATCTCTACCACCATTACCACTAGTATCATTTATACCTCTAATATCTCTACCACCATTACCACTAGTAGCATTACTACCTCTAATATCTCTACCACCATTACCACTAGTATCATTTATACCTCTAATATCTCTACTACCGATTACCACTAGTAGCATTTATACCTCTAATATCTCTACCACACCATTACCACTAGTAACATTACTACCTCTAATATCTCTACCACCATTCCACTAGTATCATTTAGTATCTCTACTACTACTACTACTATACCATTACCACTAGTATCATTTATATCTCACTACTACTACTACCATTACCACTAGTAGCATTATATCTCTACTACTACTACTACTACTACTACCATTACCACTAGTAACATTACTACCGTCTAATATCTCTACCACCATTACCACTAGTATCATTTATACCTCAATAGCTCTACTACCATTACACTAGTAGTAGTTATAATGTCTACTACTACCATTACCACTAAGTTGCAATTTATACCTCTAATATCTCTACTACCATTACCACTAGTAGTAATGTATATCTCTACTACTACTACTAACTACTACTACTACTACCATTACCACTAGTCATTTATCTCTACTACTACTACTACCAGTACCACTAGTATCATTTATATCTCTACTACTACCATTACCACTAGTATCATTTATATCTCTACTACTACTACTACTACCATTACCACTAGTATCATTTATCTCTACTACTACTACTACTACTACCATTACCACTAGTATCATTTATATCTCTACTACTACCATTACCACTAGTATCATTTATATCTCTACTACTACTACTACCATTATCACTAGTATCATTTATATCTCTACTACTACCATTACCACTAGTATCATTTATATCTCTACTACTACTACTACCATTATCACTAGTATCATTTATATCTCTACTACTACTACTACCATTATCACTAGTATCATTTATATCTCTACCACCATTACCACTAGTATCATTTATATCTCTACTACTACTACTACCATTATCACTAGTATCATTTATATCTCTACTACTACCATTACCACTAGTATCATTTATATCTCTACTACTACTACCATTACCACTAGTATCATTTATATCTCTACTACTACTACTACTACTACCATTACCACTAGTAACATTACTACCTCTAATATCTCTACTACCATTACCACTAGTATCATTTATATCTCTACTACTACCATTACCACTAGTATCATTTATATCTCTACTACTACTACTACTACCATTACCACTAGTATCATTTATATCTCTACTACTACTACTACTACTACTACCATTACCACTAGTATCATTTATATCTCTACTACTACTACTACCATTACCACTAGTATCATTTATACCTCTGATACATCTACTATTACCATCATAATTACTACTACTACTACTCCCACCACTACCACCATCATCATCATTACTACTACTACCACCACCACCACCATCATCATCATTACTACTACCACCATCATCATCATTACTACTACCACCATCATCATCATTACTACTACCACCATCATCATCATTACTACTACCACCATCATCATCATTACTACCACCATCATCATCACTACTACTACTACCACCACCACCACCATCATCATCACTACTACTACCACCATCATCATCACTACTACTACCACCATCATCATCATTACTACTACCACCATCATCATCATTACTACTACTCCCACCACTACCACCACCATCATCACTACTACTACTACCACCACCACCA
This sequence comes from Oncorhynchus kisutch, assembly GCF_002021735.2. Classification (NCBI taxonomy): domain Eukaryota; kingdom Metazoa; phylum Chordata; class Actinopteri; order Salmoniformes; family Salmonidae; genus Oncorhynchus; species Oncorhynchus kisutch. The sequence goes on from NC_034186.2 coordinate 6,876,559, forward strand.
CCATCATCATCATTACTACTACCACCATCATCATCATTACTACTACCACCATCATCATCACTACTACTACTACTACTACCACCACCACCACCATCATCATCACTACTACTACCACCATCACCACCATCATCATCACTACTACTACCACCATCACCACCATCATCATCACTACTACCACCATCACCACCATCATCATCACTACTACTACCACCATCATCATCACTACTACTACCACCATCATCATCACTACTACTACCACCATCATCATCACTACTACTACCACCATCATCATCATTACTACTACTACCACCATCATCATCATTACTACTACTACCACCATCATCATCATTACTACTACTACTACTACCACCACCACCATCATTACTACTACCACCATCATCATCATTACTACTACTACTACCACCACCACCATCATTACTACTACCACCATCATCATCATCATTACTACCACCACCACCANCCACCATCATCATTACTACACCACCATCATCATTACTACTACCACCACCATCATCATTACTACCACCACCATCATCATACTACTACCACCACCATCATCATTACTAATACCACCACCATCATCATTACTACCACCACCATCATCATTACTACCACCACCATCATCATTACTACCACCACCCTCATCATACTACTACCACCCACCATCATCATTACTACCACCACCATCATTCATTACTACCACCCACCATCATCATTACTACCACCACCAATCATCATTACTACTACCACCACCATCATCATTACTACTACCACACCATCATCATTACTACTCCACCACCATCATCATACTACTACCACCACCATCATCATTACTACTGACCACCACCATCATCATTACTACTACCACCACCATCATCATTACTACTACCACCACCATCATCATCTACCACCACCATCATCCATACTACCCCACCATCATCATTTACTACTACCACCCTCATCATTACTACTACCACCACCATCATTACTACTACCACCACCACCATCATCATTACTACTACCACCACCATCATCATTACTACTACCACCACCATCATCATTACTACTACCACCACCATCATCATTACTACTACCCACCACCATCATTACTATACCACCACCATCATCATTACTACCACCACCATCATCATTACTACCACCACCATCATCTTACTACCACCACCATCATCATTACTACCACCACCATCATCATTACTACCACCACCATCATCATTACTACCACCACCATCATCATTACTACCACCACCATCATCATTACTACCACAACCATCATCATTACTACCCCACCATCATCATTACTACCACCACCACCATCATTACCACCACCACCACCATCATCATTACCACCACCACCACCATCATCATTACTACCACCACCACCATCATCATTACTACTACCACCACCATCATCATTACTACTACTACTACTACTACTACTATTACTCCCACCACCATCATCATTACTACTACTACTACTACCACTATTACTCCCACCACCATCATCATTACTACTACTACTACTACTACTACCACCACCATCATCATTACTACTACTACTACCACCACCATCATCATTACTACTACTACTACCACCACCACCATGATTACTACTACTACTACCACTACCATCATCACTACTACTACTACCACCACTACCACCACCACCATCATTACTACCACTACTACTACTACTCCCACCAATACCACCACCACCACCATCATTACTACTACCATCATCACTACTACTACTACTACTACTACTACTACTACTACTACCACCACCATCATCATTACCACCACCATCATCATTACTACCACCACCATCATCATTACTACCACCACCATCATCATTACTACCACCACCATCATCATTACTACCACCACCATCATCATTACTACCACCACCATCATCATTACTACACCACCATCATCATTACTACCACCACCATCATCATTACTACCACCACCATCATCATTACTACCACCACCATCATCATTACTACCACCACCATCATCATTACTACCACACCATCATCATTACTACCACCACCATCATCATTACTACCACCACCATCATCATTACTACCACCACCATCATCATTACTACCACCACCACCATCATTACCACCACCACCACCATCATCATTACCACCACCACCACCATCATCATTACTACCACCACCACCATCATCATTACTACTACCACCACCATCATCATTACTACTACTACTACTACTACTACTATTACTCCCACCACCATCATCATTACTACTACTACTACTACTACTATTACTCCCACCACCATCATCATTACTACTACTACTACTACCACTATTACTCCCACCACCATCATCATTACTACTACTACTACTACTACTACCACCACCATCATCATTACTACTACTACTACCACCACCACCATGATTACTACTACTACTACTACCACTACCATCATCACTACTACTACTACCACCACTACCACCACCACCATCATTACTACCACTACTACTACTACTCCCACCAATACCACCACCACCACCATCATTACTACTACCATCATCACTACTACTACTACTACTACTACTACTACTACTACTACTACTACTACTACCACCACCATCATCATCATTACCACCACCATCATCATCATTACCACCACCATCATCATCATTACTACCACCGTCATCATCATTACTACCACCACCATCATCATTACTACCACCACCATCATCATTACTAACATCATCATTACTACCATCATCATTACTACCATCATCATTACTACCATCATCATTACTACCATCATCATTACTACCACCACCATCATCATTACTACCATCATCATTACTACCACCACCATCATCATTACTACCACCACCACCATCATCATTACTACTACCACCACCATCATCATTACTACTACCACCACCATCATCATTACTACTACCACCACCATCATCATTACTACTACCACCACCATCATCATTACTACTACCACCACCATCATCATTACTACTACCACCACCATCATCATTACTACCACCACCATCATCATTACTACCACCACCATCATCATTACTACCACCACCATCATCATTACTACCACCACCATCATCATTACTACCACCACCATCATCATTACTACTACCACCACCATCATCATTACTACTACCACCACCATCATCATTACTACCACCACCACCATCATCATTACTACTACCACCACCATCATCATTACTACTACCACCACCATCATCATTACTACTACCACCACCATCATCATTACTACTACCACCACCATCATCATTACTGCTACCACCACCATCATCATTACTACTACCACCACCATCATCATTACTACTACCACCACCATCATCATTACTACCACCACCATCATCATTACTACTACCACCACCACCACCATCATCATTACTACTACCACCACCATCATCATTACTACCACCACCATCATCATTACTACCACCACCATCATCATTACTACCACCACCATCATCATTACTACCACCACCATCATCATTACTACCACCACCATCATCATTACTACCACCACCATCATCATCATTACTACTACCACCACCATCATCATTATTACTACTACCACCACCATCATCATTACTACCACCACCATCATCATTACTACCACCACCATCATCATTACTACCACCACCATCATCATTACTACCACCACCATCATCATTACTACCACCACCATCATCATTACTACCACCACCATCATCATCATTACTACTACCACCACCATCATCATTACTACTACCACCACCATCATCATTACTACCACCACCATCATCATTACTACCACCACCATCATCATTACTACCACCACCATCATCATTACTACTACCACCACCACCACCATCATCATTACTACTACCACCACCATCATCATTACTACCACCACCATCATCATTACTACCACCACCATCATCATTACTACCACCACCACCATCATTACTACCACCACCATCATCATTACCACCACCACCACCACCACCACCATCATCATTACTACCACCATCATCATTACTACCACCATCATCATTACTACCACCACCATCATCATTACCACCACCACCACCACCATCATCATCATTACTACCATCATCATCATTACTACCACCATCATCATCATTACTACCACCATCATCATCATTACTACCACCATCATCATCATTACTACCACCACCACCATCATCATTATTTCTACCACCACCACCACCATCATTATTACTACCACCACCACCATCATTATTACTACCACCACCACCATCATTATTACTACCACCACCACCACCATCATTACTACCACCACCATCATCATTACCACCACCACCACCACCATCATCATTACTACCACCACCACCATCATCATTACTACCACCACCATCATCATTACTACCACCACCATCATCATTACTACTACCACCACCACCACCATCATCATTACTACTACCACCATCATCATTACTACTACCACCACCATCATTACTACTACCACCACCATCATCATTACTACCACCACCATCATCATTACTACCACCACCATCATCATTACTACCACCACCATCATCATTACTACCACCACCATCATCATTACTACCACCACCATCATCATTACTACCACCACCATCATCATTACTACCACCACCATCATCATTACTACCACCACCATCATCATTACTACTACCACCACCATCATTACTACTACCACCACCATCATCATTACTACCACCACCATCATCATTACTACCACCACCATCATCATTACTACCACCACCATCATCATTACTACCACCACCATCATCATTACTACCACCACCATCATCATTACTACTACCACCACCATCATCATTACTACTACCACCACCATCATCATTACTACTACCACCACCATCATCATTACTACTACCACCACCATCATCATTACTACCACCACCATCATCATTACTACCACCACCATCATCATTACTACTACCACCACCACCACCATCATCATTACTACTACCACCACCATCATCATTACTACCACCACCATCATCATTACTACCACCACCATCATCATTACTACCACCACCATCATCATTACTACCACCACCATCATCATTACTACCACCATCATCATCATTACTACCACCACCATCATCATTACTACCACCACCATCATCATTACTACCACCATCATCATCATTACTACCACCACCATCATCATTACTACCACCACCATCATCATTACTACCACCACCATCATCATTACTACCACCACCATCATCATTACTACCACCACCATCATCATTACTACCACCACCACCATCATCATTACCACCACCACCACCATCATCATTACCACCACCACCACCATCATCATTACTACCACCACCACCATCATCATTACTACCACCACCACCATCATCATTACTACCACCACCACCATCATCATTACTACCACCACCATCATCATTACTACCACCACCATCATCATTACTACCACCACCATCATCATTACTACCACCACCACCATCATCATTACCACCACCACCACCATCATCATTACTACCACCACCACCATCATCATTACTACCACCACCACCATCATCATTACTACCACCACCGCCATCATCATTACTACCACCACCGCCATCATCATTACTACCACCACCACCATCATCATTACTACCACCACCACCATCATCATTACTACCACCACCACCATCATTACTACCACCACCATCATCATTACCACCACCACCACCACCACCACCATCATCATTACTACCACCATCATCATTACTACCACCACCATCATCATTTACCACCACCACCACACCACCACACATCTCATCATTACTACCACCATCATCATCATTACTACCACCATCATCATCATTACTACCACCATCATCATCATTACTACCACCACCACCATCATCATTATTTCTACCACCACCACCACCATCATTATTACTACCACCACCACCATCATTATTACTACCACCACCACCACCATCATTACTACCACCACCATCATCATTACCACCACCACCACCACCATCATCATTACTACCACCACCATCATCATTACTACTACCAACCACCATCATCATTACTACCACCACATCATCATTACTACTACCACCACCACCACCATCATCATTACTACCACCACCATCATTCATTACTACCACCATCATCATCATTACTACCACCACCATCATCATTACTACCACCACCATCATCATTACTACCACCACCATCATCCATTACTACCACCACCATCATCATTACTACCACCACCACCATCATCATTACTACCACCACCATCATACATTTACTACCACCACATCATCATCATTACTACCACCACCACCATCATCATTACTACCACCACCACCATCATCATTACTACCACCACCACCATCATCATTACCACCACCACCACCATCATCATTACTACCACCACCACCATCATCATTACTACCACCACCACCACCATCATCATTACCACCACCACCACCATCATCATTACCACCACCACCACCATCATCATTTACTACCACCACCACCACCATCATCATTACTACCACCACCACCATCATCATTACTACCACCACCACCATCAATCATTACTACCACCACCACCATCATCATTACTACCCCCACCACCATCATCATTACTACCACCACCACCATCATCATTACTACCACCACCACCATCATCATTACTACCACCACCACCATCATCATTACTACCACCACCACATCATCATTACTACCACCACCACCATCATCATTACTACCACCATATTACTCCCACCACCATCATCATTACCACCACCACCTACCACACCAATCATTACTACCACCACTCATCATCATTACCACACCCACCACCACCACCATCATCATTACTACCACCATCATCATTACTACCACCATCATCATTACTACCACCACCATCATCATTACCACCACCACCACCACCATCATCATCATTACTACCACCATCATCATCATTACTACCACCACCACCATCATCATTATTTCTACCACCACCACCACCATCATTATTACTACCACCACCACCATCATTATTACTACCACCACCACCACCATCATTACTACCACCACCATCATCATTACCACCACCACCACCACCATCATCATTACTACCATTACCACCACCACCACCACCATCATCATCATTACTACCACCACCATCATCATCATTACTACCACCACCACCATCATCATTACTACCACCACCATCATCATTACTACCACCACCATCATCATCATTACTACCACCACCACCATCATCATTACTACCACCACCACCATCATCATTACTACCACCACCACCATCATCATTACTACCACCACCACCATCATCATTACTACCACCACCACCATCATCATTACTACCACCACCACCATCATCATACTACCACCACCACCATCATCATTACTACCACCACCACCATCATCATTACTACCACCACCACCATCATCATTACTACCACCACCACCATCATTACTACCACCACCATCATCATTACCACCACCACCATCATCATTACCACCACCACCACCACCATCATCATTACTACCACCACCATCATCATTACCACCACCACCACCACCACCACCACCATCATCATTACTACCACCATCATCATCATTACTACCACCACCACCATCATCATTATTACTACCACCACCACCATCATTACTACCCACCACCATCATCATCATCATACATCATTACTACCACCACCATCATCATCATTACTACCACCACCCCATCATCATTACTACCACCACCACCATCATCATTACTACCACCACCACCATCATCATTACTACCACCACCACCATCATTACTACCACCACCATCATCATTACCACCACCACCATCATCATTACCACCACCACCATCATCATTACTACCACCACCATCATCATTACCACCACCACCACCACCACCACCATCATCATTACTACCACCATCATCATCATTACTACCACCACCACCATCATCATTACTACCACCACCACCATCATCATTATTTCTACCACCACCACCACCATCATTATTACTACCACCACCACCACCATCATTACTACCACCACCACCATCATTACTACCACCACCACCATCATTACTACCACCACCATCATCATTACCACCACCACCACCATCATCATTACTACCACCACCATCATCATTACTACCACCACCATCATCATTACTACCACCACCATCATCATTACCACCACCACCACCACCATCATCATTACCACCACCACCACCACCATCATCATTACTACCATTACCACCACCACCATCATCATTACTACCATTACCACCACCACCATCATCATCATTACTACCATCATCATTACTACCACCATCATCATCATTACTACCATCATCATTACTACCACCATCAGCATCATTACTACCATCATCATCATTACTACCACCACCATCATCATTACCACCACCACCACCATCATCATTACCACCACCACCACCACCATCATCATTACTACCACCACCATCATCATTACTACCACCACCATCATCATTACTACCACCACCATCATCATTACTACCACCACCATCATCATTACTACCACCACCATCATCATTACTACCACCACCATCATCATTACTACCACCACCATCATCATTACTACCACCACCATCATCATTACTACCACCACCATCATCATTACCACCACCACCACCATCATCATTACCACCACCATCATCATTACTACCACTACCACCACCACCACCATCATCATTACTACCACCACCATCATCATTACTACTACCACCACCATCATCATTACTACCACCACCATCACCGCCATCATCATTACTACTACCACCACCACCACCATCATCATTACTACTACCACCACCACCATCATCAACAGAGATGCATATGTCGGCACAATCTAAAAATACCTTTAAATTTAAACTGCGCTACTACAAAGCGGATTTTCTACGCCACGGATTGAATCAAGCCCTGATTTGTAAATAAAATAATAATAATAATAATCTGAAGGTCAAGTGCCAATCTATCTGGTTAGAGAAGTAACTGAGCAGGACTGGACAGTGTAGTCTGGCCAGGGAAAGACCACTAACCTCTGCCCTGTCTAACCTTTGACCTCAGTGTTCACTCGTCAATAGTCTTAAGACTTTAAACCATACTTGATCTCTGTTGAGACACAGCCATATTGGATGTCTCTTCCTCCATGATCTCTGTTGAGACACAGCCATATTGGATGTCTCTTCCTCCATGATCTCTGTTGAGACACAGCCATATTGGATGTCTCTTCCTCCATGATCTCTGTTGAGACACAGCCATATTGGATGTCTCTTCCTCCATGATCTCTGTTGAGACACAGCCATATTAGATGTCCCTTCCTCCATGATCTCTGAGACACAGCCATATTCCTCATGATCTCTGTTGAGACACAGCCATATTGGATGTCTCTTCCTCCATGATCTCTGTTGAGACACAGCCATATTGGATGTCTCTTCCTCCATGATCTCTGTTGAGACACAGCCATATTGGATGTCCCTCCCTCCATGATCTCTGTTGAGACACAGCCATATTGGATGTCTCTTCCTCCATGATCTCTGTTGAGACACAGCCATATTGGATGTCTCTTCCTCCATGATCTCTTTTGAGACACAGCCATATTGGATGTCTCTTCCTCCATGATCTCTGTTGAGACACAGCCATATTGGATGTCTCTTCCTCCATGATCTCTGTTGAGACACAGCCATATTGGATGTCTCTTCCTCCATGATCTCTGTTGAGACACAGCCATATTGGATGTCTCTTCCTCCATGATCTCTGTTGAGACACAGCCATATTGGATGTCTCTTCCTCCATGATCTCTGTTGAGACACAGCCATATTGGATGTCTCTTCCTCCATGATCTCTGTTGAGACACAGCCATATTGGATGTCTCTTCCTCCATGATCTCTGTTGAGACACAGCCATATTGGATGTCTCTTCCTCCATGATCTCTGTTGAGACACAGCCATATTGGATGTCTCTTCCTCCATGATCTCTGAGACAGCCATATTGGATGTCTCTTCCTCCATGATCTCTGAGACAGAGCCATATTCCTCATGGTCTCTGAGGGAAAAGGTGGATCAGAAGTCTTTATATTGGTATAGTTAATGGCTGACTTTCCCACCCTTGTCAACAGCATCACGAGAGGCTTAAAAGGGATCAATTCCCTAATGATTTTATGAGAGAGGTGATGAAGGTAGAGATTGACGGAGGGAGTCTGAAACAGAGAAAGATGGAGGGATGGAGAGACCGCTAAAGGAGATAGGAAGGGAACTCCTCCAGCTCTGTAACGTGCAGAGCCCACAGCTTGTCACCCCGTTGTCCACGGTGATCGTTTACATTTTTTACAGTCCTTTATTAGCTCTGGCGCTTTATTATTTGCTTGTGTTTTGTTTCCTGGGTTTCAGCAGGGTGTTTCCTGGGTTTCAGAAGGGTGTTTCCTGGGTTTCAGCGGGGTGTTTCCCTGAGAGGGGGTGTGGCTTTTGTTTTTGTTCCCCTTCGTGTGATGGTGATGTGACTGTAAGTCTGCCAAAGCTCTGGACTTCATTTGAGATTTGTTTTAAATCCAACATTTTCTATAGCAGACTAACTAGAGGCACTAATTCTTGCCTTCCTGTACTGTAGTCTGCTGTGACAGTGGTCAGTCTCTGCACCCTGTATCCACTCTGACCGTGTGGACTGTATCATTCAGAGCTGCCACATTTAGAGTAGCCTAGTGGTTAGAGTGTTGGACTAATAACCGAAAGGTCAGCTCGGGGATTTGAACTTGCAACAACGTACAAATCTGTCGTTCTGCCCCTGAACAGGCAGTTAACCCACTGTTCCTAGGCCGTCATTGAAAATAAGAATCTTAACTGACTTGCCTAGTTAAATAAAGGTAAAATAAAAATGTATAGCTTTACATTACCTGTGGTTTTGTGGCAGTGTGAAATGAGACTGAGGTGACGGAAAGAATAGATCTGGACAAAACCCAGTCATGTTTAGGTCATTTTGCGGACATGCCGCGGTCACCATCATCTCAGTATGCTGTACCTGTGGCTTTACTGCCTTTATGGAAGTGTGAGCTGAAGTCAGCGGTTCCTGTGACCGGCGTCCAGCAACATTCCAGCAACCTGCTCTGACCGTCGCCATGGTAGCAGCAGCCATGTCAGATTGGCAGGCAGCCTCTGCAGCAGGAAGGGCTCTGATGAGAAGAGCAGCAGGACTGGGTCCATTTTCCATAATGATATAACTGAAACGTAGACCCGGGCCCATATCCACAAAGCTCTGAGTAAGAGTGCTGATCTGGGATCAGTTTAGCCTTTTAGCTCATAATGAATAAGATTAGCCCTTCCCACTATGCTTTGGCGGTATCCAGATTTTCATATCGTCATATTGTCCTTCTCTCATCCCGGGATTTAGGGTATTACCCTCTTAGTACACAAGGGGGCGCTAAAATGCAAGAAAACCCCATTGGGCCCCTATTACCAGAATACTAGCAACATTTGCAAAACATTATAGCGAAATCAGATAGACGTTGTTAGCTGAATGCTACGAGTGAAAAGTAATATAAACTAATTAGAAAGACAGGCAAATACCAGCTTATAAAGTTATGCACGCAATAGCTGGTAGCTACCGAAAGTCATTTTCGGTGAGTGTGGACATTTACAGGTGAAAGTGAATGAGAGAAAATTTTGCGATGCATGCTTGTCTGAAGGAAGAGCAGCATGTTTACACGGAGCAGAGGGGAGAAGAACAGAGGAGGAGGTTAAAAAACGCTAGCAGGAAGCACAGGGACAAAATGGCAGCTCTACAGATAACTCATCCAGAGATCTTTGAAGCAGCGTTACCCATGCAGAGCAAGGGGAACAACTACTCGAAGTCTCAGAGCTAGTGATGTTTGAAATGCTATTAGCGCGCACCCTGCTAACTAGCTAGCCATTTCACATCACATCATTACACCAGCCTAATCTCGGGAGTTGATAGGCTTGAAGTCATAAACAGCAGAGCTGCTGGCAAAACGCACGAAAGTGCTGTTTGAATGAATGCTTATGAGCCTGCTGCACTCAGTCAGACTGCTCTATCAAATCATAGACTTAATTATAACATAATAACACACAGAAATGTGAGCCTTAGGTCATTAATATGGTCGAATCCGGAAACTATCATCTCGAAAACAAGACATTTATTCTTTCAGGGAAATACGGAACTGTTCCGTATTTTATCTAACGGGTGGCATCCATCAGTCTAAATATTCCTGTTACATTGCACAACCTTCAATGTTATGTCATAATTACGTACAATTCTGGCAAATTAGTTCGCAATTAGCCAGGCGGTCCAAACTGTTGCATATACCCTGACTCTTCTCTACTCTACGCAAGTGACACAATTTCTTTTAGCTAAATATGCAGGTTTTAAAATATATACTTCTGGGTATTGATTTAAAGAAAGGCATTGATGTTTGTGGTTAGGTACACGTTGGAGCAACGACAGTCCTTTTTCGCGAATGCGCACTGCATCGATTATATGCAACGCAGGACACGTTCGATTAACTAGTAATATCATCAACCATGTATAGTTATAACTAGCATTTATGATTGATTTAAGTTTACTGCTAGCTAGCAACTTACCTTGGCTTCTTACTGTATTCGCGTAACAGGTGGGATCCTCGTGAGGCAGGTGGTTAGAGCGTTGGACTAGTTAAACGTAAGGTTGCAAGATTGAATCCCTGAGCTGACAAGGTAAAAATCTGTCGTTCTGCCCCTGAACGAGGCAGTTAACCCACCGTTCCTAGGCCGTCGTTGAAAATAAGAATGTGTTCTTAACTGACTTGACTAGTTAAATAAAGGTAAAAAAAATGTGTAAAAAAAAAAAAGCCAAATCGGCGTCCAAAATTACTGATTTCCGATTGTTATGAAAACTTGAAATCAGCCCTAATTAATCGGCCATTCCGATGAATCGGTCGACCTCTAGTATGTATGTATGTATGTATGTATGTATAACAACACTATGGACTCACCAGCTCCCACAGTTTTGTGCTATTTACAAATCAACATGTGACTGGCTCAACTGTTCTGGGGAACTACAGTAACCTTCATAATGTGACAGGTGAAATGAATAACACAATCTGCTTTATCTCCTGATGTATTGCACAAGTTGACTGCAGGTATTAACTTAAAAATTAGCTACAAATATTCAGATTTATTTATTTATTTCCAGATTATACGGTTTAGCTCGAAAGCCGAACTCTTGACATTGTGGATACGGACCCTGTTCATTCTCTCTAGCTTTTCATTCTTTGTGGTGATCAACCATTTTGTAGTGATCAACCATTTTGTAGTGATCAACCATTTTGTAGTGATCAACCATTTTGTTGTGATCAACCATTTTGCCAAAACGTTGTCAATGTTGGTGCAAGAATAAACCCCAGAGCAGCAGAACTATAGACGAATTAAAGGGGGCTATCTGGAGTTAAGTAAAAAGTCAGAGAGGGAAACAGTAACAGCCATTAAGCACGGGGAGGGAGGGAGGGAGGGAGGGAGGGAGGGAGGGAGGGAGGGAGGGAGGGAGGGAGATCTCTTCATTGAATCTAAGGCCCTGAGTTTATGTGATGCCAAGTTTGAACCATGTAGGCCTTGTGCAGAGCAGGTTGATAGTGACAGAAGTGGTGGCACAATATGTCGGCATTCTCAAGAGAGACCGGCTGGGTCACACATGTCAGCTATGTATGTCTGTATCTAAACAACATTCAGCCTCTGTCATCTAGATGAGAACCACTTCTTTCTCTATCTCTCTTTTAGGTCTCTCTCTCTCTCTTAGGTCTCTCTCTCTCTTTTAGGTCTCTCTCTCTCTTTTAGGTCTCTGTCTTTCTCTCTCTAATCCATTATTTATTTTAGACAGGTCTAAAGAAACATGATATGAAGAAAATGTATTTCAGAAGAACAGAATACTCTGAATTGTCCTAATGTTAGGCCCTGATCTTGCTATGCCATATGGCTGTGGGCTACGCTAGTTCATTTAGCAGACAATATTTAAAGCGGTTTAATGTGCTTCTTGCCTTACTGCACACAATCTGGGCATCATTCACCAGTAATAATATACAGTTGAAGTCGGAAGTTTACATACACCTTAGCCAAATACATTTAAACTCAGTTTTTCACAATTCCTGACTTTTAATCCTAGTAAAAATTCCCTGTTTTAGGACTGTTAGGATCACCACATTATTTTAAGAATGTGAAATGTCAGAATAATAGTAGAGAATTATTTATTTCAGTTTTTAATTCTTTCATCACATTCCCAGTGGGTCAGAAGTTTACATATACTCAATTATTATTTGATAGCATTGCCTTTAAATTGTTTAACTTGGGTCAAACGTTTCGGGTAGCCTTCCACAAGCTTCCCACAGTAAGTTAGGTGAATTTTGTCCCATTCCTCCTTACAGAGCTGGTGTAACTGAGTCAGGTTTGTAGGCCTTGCTCGCACACGCTTTTTCAGTTTTGCCCACAAATTTTCTATAGGCATGAGGTCAGGGCTTTGTGATGGCCATTCCAATACCTTGACTTTGTTGTCCTTAAGCCATTTTGCCACAACTTTGGAAGTATGCTTGTGGCCATTGTCCATTTGGAAGACCCATTTGCGACCAAGCTTTAACTTCCTGACTGATGTCTTGAGATGTTGCTTCAATATATCCTCATAATTGTCCTTCCTCATGATGCCATGTATTTTGTGAAGTGCACCAATCCCTAATGCAGCAAAGCACCCCCACAACATGATGCTGCCACCCCTGTGCTTCACGGTTGGGATGGTGTTCTTCGGCTTGCAAGCCTCCCCCATTTTCCTCCAAACATAACGATGGTCATTATGGCCAAACAGTTCTATTTTTGTTTCATCAGACCAGAGGACATTTCTCCAAAAAGTACGATCTTTGTCCCCATGTGCAGTTGCAAACCGTAGTCTGGCTTTTTTATGGCGGTTTTGGAGCAGAGGTTTCTTCCTTGCTCAGGTTATGTCGATATAGGACTGGTTTTACTGTGGATATAGATACTTTGGTACCTGTTTCCTCCAGCATCTTCACAAGGTCCTTTGCTGTTGTTCTGGGATTGATTTGCACTTTTCGCACCAAAGTACATTCATCTCTAGGAGACAGAACGCGTCTCCTTCCTGAGCGGTATGACGGCTGTGTGGTCCCATGGTGTTTATACTTGCGTACTATTGTTTGTACAGATGAACGTGGTACCTTCAGCCGTTTGGAAGTTGCTCCCTAGGATGAACCAGACTTGTGGAGGTCAAAAAAAAAAAAATCTGAGGTCATGGCTGATTTCTTTTGATTTTCCCATGATGTCAAGCAAAGAGGCACTGAGTTTGAAGGTAGGCCTTGAAATATATCCACAGGTACATCTCCAATTGACTCAAATTATGTCAATTAGCCTATCAGAAGCTTCTGAAGCCATGACATAATTTTCTGTAATTTTCCAAACTTTAAAGGCACAGTCAACTTAAACTTCTGACCCACTGGAATTGTGATACAGTGAATTATAAGTGAAACAATCTGTTGTTTGAAAAATGACATGTCATGCACAAAGTAGATGTCCTAACCGACTTGCCAAAACTATAGTTTGTTAACAAGAAATGTGTGGAGTGGTTGAAAAACGAGTTTTAATGACAACATAAGTGTATGTAAACTTCAGACTTCAACTGTATGTGGGTTGTACTTGTAATGGTGTTTGTTCTTCACTGGTTGCCCTTTTCTTGCGGCAACAGGTCATAAATCTTGCTGCTGTGATGTCACACTGTGGTATTTCACCAAATATACATGGGAGTTTATCAAAATTGGGTTTGTTTTCAAATTATTTGTGGTTGTGTGTAATCTGAGGGAAATTTGTGTCTCTATGGTCATACATTTGGCAGGAGGTTAGGAAGTGCAGCTCAGTTTCCACCTCATTTTGTGGGCAGTGTGCACATAGCCTGTCTTCTCTTGAGAGCCAGGTCTGCCTACGGTATTCAGGTATTCTGCCACTGTGTACTCTCTAGGGCCAAATAGCATTCTAGTTTGCTCTGTTTTAAAAAAAATGATTTCCAATGTGCCAAGTAATTATCTTTTTGTTTTCTCATGATTTGTTTCTGTCTAATTGTGTTGCTGTCCTGGGGCTCTGTGGGGTCTGTTTGTGTTTGTGAACATAGCCCCAGGACCAGCTTGCTTAGGGGACTCTTCTCCAGGTTCATCTCTCCGTAGGTGACGACAATTAGCGGGTATCGGCCTAGTTCTGCTCTGCATGCATTATCTGGTGTTTTGCCTTGTACACAGAGGATACTTTTGCAGAGTCTCAATTTGGCGTTTGTCCCATTTTTGTGAATTCTTGGTTGGTGAGCGAACCACAGCCCTCACAACCATAAAGGGCGATGGTGCTCTCTGTGTTTGCTGTCTCATTTATTACAAATTGAGTTCCACATTTTCAGTTGTCACTTCAAGATGGATACCATGTTGGGGTTATAATCCTTGCCTTCATGTAATCGTCTCAGAGACCAACGGTTGTTAATCTCCTTAAACATCGAAAGGCAGAGCCAGACATTAATATTAAGAGTTTTGGTGAGGTTATTTCACCTCTGAAGTATGTATCTACTTATGGAGAGAGACCGTTGACAGAGACTATCCCATATGGTAGCCAGCTGATTTGTGATTAGCATGTTTATGACGAGAGATGTGAGATGCTTTCATGTTTGCTTGTGGCCTTTAGCTGTGACTTCCTGAACTCACTGTAAACTTTGGATTATGTTTGGATTGTCTGTACTGGCGCCTCACTGTCCTGTAGTGTGATGACACTATAGATGTACTATAGGGTTTAGTGGAGCATTAGAGATACTGTCCTGTAGTGTGATGACACTATAGATGTACTATAGGGTTTAGTGGAGCATTAGAGATACTGTCCTGTAGTGTGATGACACTATAGATGTACTATAGGGTTTAGTGGAGCATTAGAGATACTGTCCTGTAGTGTAATGACATTATAGATGTACTATAGGGTTCAGTGGAGCAGTAGATATACGGTCCTGTAGTGTGATGACACTATAGATGTACTATAGGGTTTAGTGGAGCAGTAGAGAGATATTGTTGCTTTCTACAGTTAGCAGTTAGTCAGTAGCTCATCCACTGACTGACTGGATTGAATTTGGTCAAACTGTCTTCGAGACGCTACAGACAGACAGATTGACGTCATACGGACAGAGCTGTGAGTCGATGGGGTTTTTCCCTTAGATTAACAAATAGCAACCACAGGGTTTCTTTCACCTTCACTATAAAGCCGTCTTGTCTGAATATCAGTGTGTTTTTCAGTTTCTATGACTACCGTGTGGTTATTACTAAAAAGTTGTAGTCTGATGTTATGTGGTATTTGATGTGTGGGTCAGGGTGTGCTTCATGCTTCTGACCTTTAACCCTTCATTATAAAGCCAGCTATCTGATAAACATACAATCTGATGTTAGGTGGTATATGATGTGTGGGTCAGGGTGTGCTTCATGCTTCTGACCTTTAACCCTTCATTATAAAGCCAGCTATCTGATAAACATACAGCCTGATGTTAGGTGGTATTTGATGTGTGGGTCAAGGTGTGCTTCATGCTTCTGACCTTTAACCCTAATCCTTCATTGTAAAGCCTAAGTGCTACGATTTGAACTCCAGTTTGACATCCGTTGATCTGGTGTGTTGAAGTCTTCGCTAAGGTCAAAGTGTGCTTCATTAAGTTAGACCTTTTAACCTTTTTGATTGTTCCTTGTTCTCAGGATCACCTTTTACTTCCCGCTACCAGCCACAACAAAGGAAGTAGGCCCAAGATGTCCGTGGTGTTGCCAGCCATGAACATTAATGGTAAGTCAACTCTACTACAGATCTGTCACCATACACTGTACATTTAATGGCTTCTCTTCTTCTTCTCTTCTTCCTGTCCTCTGGGTTTCTTCACAAATTGATTTATGTATACAACTGGCCTTCTTTAGACTAGTTGAGTATCAGGAACATCAGCATTACAGACTCAAAATGGCCAGAAACAAAGTACTTTCTTTTGAAACTCGTCAGTCTATTCTTGTTCTGAGAAGTGAAGGCTATTCCATGTGAGAAATTGCCAAGAAACTGAAGATCTCGTGCAACGCTGTGTACTACTCCCTTCACAGAACAGTGCAAACTGGCACTAACCAGAATAGAAAGAGGAGTGGGAGGCCCCGGTTTACAACTGAGCAAGATGACAAGTACATTAGAGTGTCTAGTTTGAGAAACAGACACCTCACATGTCAACTGGCAGCTTCATTAAATAGTACCCACAAAACACCAGTCTCAACGTCAACAGTGAAGAGTCGACTCCGGGATGCTGGCCTTCTAGGCAGAGTTGCAAAGAAAAAGCCATATCTCAGACTGGCCAATAAAAAGAAAAGATTAAGATGGGCAAAAGAACATAGACACTGGACAGAGGAACTCTACCTAGAAGGGAAGGGACCGGTACGAAAAAGCACAAGAATTGATGCACTCAGTATTTTAAGTCGCTTTGGATAAAAGTGTAAAACCGGCTTTAAAGCTCTCAGATGAAAGCTGCCATGTTAGAGAGTTGGCACTGGTACTGTAAGACCTCAATCAGGCCGTTGATTAGCTAACTCAAATAAAACGTTTATTGGTCACATACACATGTTTAGCAGATATTATTGTGAGTGTAGCGAAATGCTTGTGCTTCTAAACTCAGCAAAAAATGAAACGTCCCTTTTTCAGGACCCTGTCTTTCAAAGATAATTTGTAAAAATCCAAATAACTTCACAGATCTTCATTGTAAAGGGTTTAAACACTGTTTCCCATGCTTGTTCAATGAACCATACACAATTAATGAACATGCACCTGGGGAACTGTCGTTAAGACACTAACAGCTTACAGACAGTAGGCAATTAAGGTCACAGTTATGAAAACTTAGGACACTAAAGAGGCGTTTCTACTGACTCTGAAAAACACCAAAAGAAAGATGCCCGGGGTCCCTGCTCATCTACGTGAATGCGCCTTAGGTATATACTGCAAGGAGGCATGGGACTGCAGACATCACAGCTGCGGGAAAGGTACAGGATGACAACATCTGCCTGGGTTACACCAGGAATGCACAATCCCTCCATCAGTGCTCAGACTGTCCACAATAGGCTGAGAAAGGCTGGACAGAGGGCTTGTAGGCCTGTTGTAAGGCAGGCAGGCAACAACGTCGCCTATGGGCACAAACCCACCATCGCTGGACCAGACAGGACTTGCTGAGTTTAGTTCCGACAGTGCAGCAGTATCTAACAAGTAATCTAACAAGTAATCTAATTCCACAACAACTACCTAATACACACAAATATAAGTAAAGTAATCTCTAACTCAACAGTATTGTACTGCTAGACCTCAATCAGGCCGTTGATTGGCTAATTTAACAGGAAGTAAGAAGTGTGAGTAGATGCACATGAGCCAATCACGATCAGACCACATGGCTATATTTTCACATAGATCTGTATGTGTTAACCATTAGGAAGCGTGTTTTGAGCTATCGGCTCATTTGAAGAGCAGTCATCCAAGTCGTAGTTCACTATGCTAGGGTGTAAGGCTGTCTCAGAAACCAGTCATTTATTACACAAAAACCACACTGTTGCTTTGGGCACCACAGGATCGGATCAGGTTCTCTTATCTCATCCACAAGCAAACCTGTTCACCTCAAGACCTGCGTGATCGGTTGATATTTCTGTCTGAACTACTTGTTTATTATATTTGTCATTCTCGTGTGGCCCAAAGTATTTTCTGTGCTGTCCTAACTGAACATCTGTTTGTGTTTTGGCCTTGATTTCCATGACAACATCGTGGTCTTGTTTTCTCTATGGTCCTTCTCTTGGCTGGCTGGACCACTGATACTGATTTAATGGGAGAACAAAGGCCATAGAGATGACCCGACTCCATGTTTGGCATCCATGCTAGGCTACGTACTGTACCTTATCTCTGCAGTACTGTCAGGAGTGGGTTAGCATCATCCCCACACAATGAACAAGAGCGTTAAACTGACTTGGAAGGGTTTTGTCGTGTTGCGAGATACTGAAGCCAAAAGATGAGTGTGAATAATTAAATGAATGATTCTGTTGTTCTTGGCTTTTCAACTGGCCCCGTTATTACAGAATGATTCTGTTGTTCTTGGCTTTTCAACTGGCCCCGTTATTACAGAATGATTCTGTTGTTCTTGGCTTTTCAACTGGCCCCGTTATTACAGAATGATTCTGTTGTTCTTGGCTTTTCAACTGGCCCCGTTATTACAGAATGATTCTGTTGTTCTTGGTTTTTCAACTGGCCCCGTTATTACAGAATGATTCTGTTGTTCTTGGTTTTTCAACTGGCCCCGTTATTACAGAATGATTCTGTTGTTCTTGGTTTTTCAACTGGCCCCGTTATTACAGAATGATTCTGTTGTTCTTGGTTTTTCAACTGGCCCCGTTATTACAGAATGATTCTGTTGTTCTTGGCTTTTCAACTGGCCCCGTTATTACAGAATGATTCTGTTGTTCTTGGCTTTTCAACTGGCCCCGTTATTACAGAATGATTCTGTTGTTCTTGGCTTTTCAACTGGCCCCGTTATTACAGAATGATTCTGTTGTTCTTGGCTTTTCAACTGGCCCCGTTATTACAGAATGATTCTGTTGTTCTTGGCTTTTCAACTGGCCCCGTTATTACAGAATGATTCTGTTGTTCTTGGCTTTTCAACTGGCCCCGTTATTACAGAATGATTCTGTTGTTCTTGGCTTTTCAACTGGCCCCGTTATTACAGAATGATTCTTGCTCTCTCTTCTTCACATTTTTCTCTTTTTTTTTTGGCAAAATTGTGTTTATTGTCTTTCTCGATCTCTTTCTTTCCCTCTCTATTTATCCCTTCCTCCCTTCATTCTGGCTCTGTATGTAGTATCTGAATTGATTAGCGGTGAGCTAGCCCAGGGAGGGAGTGAGTCAGTCAGTGGAACATGATATTGTTACTCAGCAGGGAGGGAAGAGCACGGCATTATATTGGTAAAGACTCTCGCTCTCTCTCTCTCTCTGGGGCGTTGTTGTAGAGGAATGAAGGTAAACATTGTTCTTGGTCCGTCTCGTCAGGGTGGAATGCTTAAGGCCACATTGGTCACTTGGTTTACTGAAGTCACGTAAATAGTGAAATCCGATAGCCGTTTTCCCACTAAATGTCCTGAATCCCCAACAATGATTGTAGTGGTATTCAAGGAGATTATACTGACTCTGTAAGATGTTAGTTTATTATACCGCACAAAAAAAATGTCCATTTGAATTCCAGGAAGTGTGGTAAATGCATGCATACCCACCTGCCAAATCAAAACTGTTTGAATGTACAGTGGGGCAAATAAGTATTTAGTCAGCCACCAAGTGTGCAAGTTCTCCCACTTAAAAAGATGAGAGGCCTGTAATTTTCATCATAGGTACACTTCAACTATGACAGATAAAATGAGGGGGAAAAATCCAGAAAATCACATTGTAGGATTTTTAATGAATTTATTTGCAAATTATGGTGGGAAATTTACCACCACCTGTGGTAAATTCAATTGATTGGACATGATTTGGAAAGGCACACACCTGTCTATATAAGGTCACACAGTTGCCAGTGCATGTCAGCAAAAACCAAGCCATGAGGACGAAGGAATAGTCCGTAGAGCTCCGAGACAGGATTGTGTTGAGGTCCCCAAGAACACAGTTGTCCCGAAGCCACTCTTGCGCCATCTTGGCTGTTTGCTTAGGGTCGTTGTCCTGTTGAAAGGTGAACCTTCACCCCAGTCTGAGGTCCTGAGAGCTGTGGAGCAGGTTTCCATCAAGGATCTCTCGCTGCTTTGCTCCGTTAATCTTTCCCTCGATCCTGACTAGTCTCCCCAGTCCCTGTCGCTGAAAAACATCCCTACAGCATGATACTGCTACCACCATGCTTCACTGTAGGGATGGTGCCAGGTTGCCTCCAGACATGACGCTTGGCATTCAGGCCAAAGAGTTCAATCTTGGTTTCATCAGAGCAGAGAGACCATCTTGTTTCTCATGGTCTGAGAGTCTTTAGGGGCCTTTTGGCAAACTCCAAGTGAGCTATCATGTGCCTGAGGAGTGTCTTCCGTCTGGCCACTCTACCATAAAGGCCTGATTGGTGGAGTGCTGCAGAGATGGTTGTCCTTCTGGAAGGTTCTCCCATCTCCACAGAGGAACTCTGGAGCTCTGTCAGAGTGACCATTGGGTTCTTCGTCACCTCCCTGACCAAGGCCCTTCTCCCCCGATTGCTCGGTTTGGCCTTGCGGCCAGCTCTAGGAAGAGTTTTGGTGGTTCCAAACTTCTTCTATTTAAGAATGATGGAGGCCACTGTGTTCTTGGGGACCTTCAATGCTGTAGACATTTTTTGGTACCCTTCCCCAGATCTGTGCCTCAACACAATCCTGTCTCGGAGCTCTACGGATAATTCCTTCGACCTCATGGCTTGGTTTTTGCTCTGACATGCACTGTCAACTGCAGGACCTTATATAGACAGGTGTGTGCCTTCCCAAATCATGTCCAATCAATTTAATTTACCACAGGTGGACTCCAATCAAGTTGTAGAAACATCAAGGATGATCAATGGAAATGGGATGCACCTGAGATCAACTTCGAGTCTCATAGCAAAGGGTCTGAATACTGATGTAAATAAGCTATTTCTACAACAACAAAAATGTAAAAACCTGTTCGCTTTGTCGTGAGGTATTGTGCGTAGGTTGATGAGGATTTTTTTGGTATTTAATCCTTTTTAGAATAAGGCTGAAACAAAATATGGAAAAAGTCAAGGGGTCTGAATACTTTCCGAATGCATCTTTAGTTGGGCCCAGACCCTTAAAATAGAAGAAATACCTCAATATCATTAGTGCTCCATGGCAGAGGAAGGGAGGGTAATTCTTTCCAGCTGTCTTGCTCTGCATTAGGAATGCCCCCTCCCCCCCCCCCCCCCAGTCACCAAATGGCTTTCATCTGGAGGGAGGGGATCGGTTTTGCTAATAGGGAACCATCGTTTGGTCTGTCCTGGACAATAACATGCAATTCGGGTTTGGGACTTTGATGTCATTTTTCCTAGCCACCGTGCTTCTACACCTGCATTGCTTGCTGTTTGGGGTTTTAGGCTGGGTTTCTGTACAGCACTTTGAGATATCAGCTGATGTACGAAGGGCTATATAAATCCATTGGATTGATTGATGTAGGTCATTGGCTATTTCTGAACAGTGGTATGTCTATGGTTAATTGATTCTGTTAAAGTTAGTGGACGTTCTATGATTTCCCAAATATTTCTGGCTGAAGGGTTGGCTCCTTAAATGGAGTGAAGGACTCTCTCTCTCTCTGTTATGTTAAACGATCTCCTTCATTTGAAAGGAGCTCAATCAATTGGAAGCGACGTGTTTAGAATCGAAGAATGTTTGGAAATGACTGACATCATTTTTTGATTACAGGTGTTTTTACTGTGGGCTATCGTCTCTCTCTCTCTCTCTCTCTCTCTCTCTCTCTCTCTCTCTCTCTCTCTCTCTCTCTCTCTCTCTCTGTCTCTGTCTCTGTCTCTTCTGTCTCTGTCTCTCCTGTCTCTGTCTCCTGTGTCTCTGTCTCCTCTCTCTCTGTCTCCTCTCTGTCTCCTCTCTCTCTGTCTCTCTCTCTGTCTCCTCTCTCTCTGTCTCTCACTCACTCACTCACATACACACCCTGCGGCGTCTTTCCGATTTTGAGGATTTTAGGTTCACTGCATAGTGGCAGAGTGTAACAGGAGGTTGAGCACAACAGTGCTGGCAGCAGTAGTTGTATTCAAATGGTCCTACTCCTAACTCAACTTAACCACTGGGGACAGAAACCTAGCAGAGGAGCCCCCACCAGTTATAATAGACATCACTCTACATCAGGCCAGTTCTGTAGACGTCACTCTACATCAGGCCAGTTCTGTAGACGTCACTCTACATCAGGCCAGTTCTGTAGACGTCACTCTACATCAGGCCAGTTCTGTAGACGTCACTCTACATCAGGCCAGTTCTGTAGACGTCACTCTACATCAGGCCAGTTCTGTAGACGTCACTCTACATCAGGCCAGTTCTGTAGACGTCACTCTACATCAGGCCAGTTCTGTAGACGTCACTCTACATCAGGCCAGTTCTGTAGACGTCACTCTACATCAGGCCAGTTCTGTAGACGTCACTCTACATCAGGCCAGTTCTGTAGACGTCACTCTACATCAGGCCAGTTCTGTAGACGTCACTCTACATCAGGCCAGTTCTGTAGACGTCACTCTACATCAGGCCAGTTCTGTAGACGTCACTCTACATCAGGCCAGTTCTGTAGACGTCACTCTACATCAGGCCAGTTCTGTAGACGTCACTCTACATCAGGCCAGTTCTGTAGACGTCACTCTACATCAGGCCAGTTCTGTAGACGTCACTCTACATCAGGCCAGTTCTGTAGACGTCACTCTACATCAGGCCAGTTCTGTAGACGTCACTCTACATCAGGCCAGTTCTGTAGACGTCACTCTACATCAGGCCAGTTCTGTAGACGTCACTCTACATCAGGCCAGTTCTGTAGACGTCACTCTACATCAGGCCAGTTCTGTAGACGTCACTCTACATCAGGCCAGTTCTGTAGACGTCACTCTACATCAGGCCAGTTCTGTAGACGTCACTCTACATCAGGCCAGTTCTGTAGACGTCACTCTGCATCAGGCCAGTTCTGTAGACGTCACTCTGCATCAGGCCAGTTCTGTAGACGTCACTCTGCATCAGGCCAGTTCTGTAGACGTCACTCTGCATCAGGCCAGTTCTGTAGACGTCACTCTGCATCAGGCCAGTTCTGTAGACGTCACTCTGCATCAGGCCAGTTCTGTAGACGTCACTCTGCATCAGGCCAGTTCTGTAGACGTCACTCTGCATCAGGCCAGTTCTGTAGACGTCACTCTGCATCAGGCCAGTTCTGTAGACGTCACTCTGCATCAGGCCAGTTCTGTAGACGTCACTCTGCATCAGGCCAGTTCTGTAGACGTCACTCTGCATCAGGCCAGTTCTGTAGACGTCACTCTACATCAGGCCAGTTCTGTAGACGTCACTCTACATCAGGCCAGTTCTATAGACATTCGGGATGTGAAAAATGTAAAACGTTGTCTTAATGTTTAAACTGCCATTTTTTTTTATAGTTTAAATGACACGGGGGGGAAATGATTTAAATACATGTGAATTCACAGTGCAGATATGGTCCTGCGTATGACCGCTAGGGGGCAGTGCAGTTCCATCTACCACAGTCCTGGCAACCAGACAATGTTCACCTTACTGCTGTCCCCTACCCACTCAGCAACAATGGTAGTTAATGCCGTTTTAGGATTCTCTGCTGTGTTCCTCTCCTCCATGTTCTCAGTGGGCAACAGAGAACCTGACAAAATGCTGTTTTTTTGTACATGGGAGGGACTTCATGTCCCACTTCTCATCAATGTGATGACTCGTTGGGGTGATGTATGACAGCGTGTTCATTGACGTCCAACTATCTGTTTACTCCACCTATGGGGTTTTTGAGAGCTCGTTCTTTGTAGGGTTGAATAGCGGGATACCGAGATTTCCCGCCCAAACCAAACTCCCTTTTCCTGGGATAAATAACTGCGAGAAACCAGTGAATTCTAATAAACTCAGCAAAAAAAGAAACGTCCTCTCACTGTCAACTGCATTTATTTTCAGCGAACTTAAAATGTCTAAATATTTGTATGAACATAATAAGATTCAACAACTGCGACATAAACTGAACAAGTTCCACAGACATGTGACTAACAGAAATTGAATAATGTGTCCCTGAACAAAGGGGGAGTGTCAAAATAAAAAGTAAGTCATTATTTAGTGTGGCCACCAGCTGCATTAAATCAAATCAAATCAAATGTATTTATATAGCCCTTCGTACATCAGCTGATATCTCAAAGTGCTGTACAGAAACCCAGCCTAAAAGTACTGCAGTGCATCTCCTCCTCATGGACTGCACCAGATTTGCCAGTTCTTGCTGTGAGATGTTACCCCACTCTTCCACCAAGGCACCTGCAAGTTCCCGGATATTTCTGTGAGGAATGGCCCAAGCCCTCACTCTCTGATCCAACAGGTCCCAGACATGCTCAATGGGATTGAGATCCGGGCTCTTCGCTGGCCATGGCAGAACACTGACATTCCTGTCTTGCAGGAAATCACGCACAGAACGAGCAGTATGGCTGGTGGCATTGTCATGCAGGAGGGTCATGTCAGGATGAGCCTGCAGGAAGGGTACCACATGAGGGAGGAAGATGTCTTCCCTGTAATGCACAGCGTTGAGATTGCCTGCAATGACAACAAGCTCAGTCCGCTGATGCTGTGACACACCGCCCCAGACCATGACGGACCCTCCACCTCCAAATCGATCCCGCTCCAGAGTACAGGCCTCGGTGTAACGCTCATTCCTTCGACGATAAACGCGAATCCGACCATCACCCCTGGTGAGACAAAACCGCGACTTGTCAGTGAAGAGCACTTTTGCCAGTCCTGTCTGGTCCAGCAATGGTGGGTTTGTGCCCATGGGCGACGTTGTTGCCGGAGATGCCTACAAGCCCTGTCCAGCCTCTCTCAGCCTATTGCGGACAGTCTGATCACTGATCGAGGGATTGTGCATTCCTGGTGTAACTCGGGCAGTTGTTGTTGCCATCCTGTACCTGTCCCGCAGGTGTGATGTTCGGATGTACCAATCCTGTGCAGGTGTTGTTACACGTGGTCTGCCACTTGCGAGGACGATCAGCTGTCCATCCTGTCTCCCTGTAGCGCTGTCTTAGGCATCTCACAGTACGGACATTGCAATTTATTGCCCTGGCCACATCTGTTCTCATGCCTCCTTGCAGCATGTCTAAGGCACATTCACGCAGATGATCAGGGACCCTGGGCATCTTTCTTTTGGTGTTTTTCAGAGTCAGTAGAAAGGCCTCTTTAGTATCGTAAGTTTTCATAACTGTGACCTTAGTTGCCTACCGTCTGTAAGCTGTTAGTGTCTTTAATGACCGTTCCACAAGTGCATGTTCATTAATAGTTTATGTTAATTGAACAAGCATGAGACAGTGTTTAAACCCTTTACAATGAAGATCTGTGAAGTTATTTGGATTTTTTTTAATTATCTTTGAAAGACAGGGTCCCGAAAAAGGGACGTTTCTTTTTTTGCTGAGTTTACATTATTTCTATGAACAGCCTCATGACCTGAAATGGAACCATAGTATGATATGCGATGTGTAAATCTGTCTTCTCTACGGTCTTCTCTCTGCTATCTGCATAATCAAACATCCCCGCTCAGGGTGTGGACAGACAGCACATCTCGGTATGGATCACAGTTCAATGTGCATGTACACTATATATACAAAAGTATGTGGACACCCCTTCAAATTAGAGGATTTGGCTATTTCTGCTGACTAGTGTATAAAATCGAGCAAACAGCCGTACATTCTCCATAGACAAACATTTGCAGAAGAATGGCCTTTACTGAAGAGCTCAGTGACTTTCAACATGGCGCCATCACATGATGCCACCTTTCCAACAAGTCAGTTCGTCAAATTTCTGCCCTGCTAGAGCTGCCCCGGTCAACTGTAAGTGCTGTTATTGTTAAGTGGGAACGTCTATGAGCAACAACGGAAGTGGTAGGCCACACAAGCTCACAGAATCACGCTTCACCATCTGGCAGTCCGACAGACAAATCTGGGTTTTGGCAAATGCCAGGAGAACGCTACCTGCTCCAATGCATTGTGCCCGCTGTAAAGTTTGGAGGAGGCAGCACTCTGTATCAGCCCCCCCCCCCAAATGCATTATGATATAATTACATTGAAATGATTTTCGAGCTTCCCTCAGCCATCACCAGCCTTCTTCCTGAGACTGACAGTGGTTGGAATGCTGTAATAACACAGAATAAAACAATGAATAACAGCCCCATGATGGTAGTGATTGTCCATTACTGCTAATCACTTGACAATTTATTCACACAACTTACTTTATTTTAATATTTCAGTTGTGTATATTTCTTTAGGTTTTATCTGATGACTTTATTATTTTTCATTCCTTAAAGTAATTATCTCATCTCTGCTCAGGTAGTAGCAGCCAGCCAGACAAGCATCTGTTATCTCTGTGCTCCCCATTTGAACGAGTCATCCTTTTTAGCGAGGCTAGTAGTAGCTAGCTGGCTGATTTTTAAATAATGGTACTACTACTTCGAAGTAGATAAGGCATACTTTCAAGACTGACTATTACCAATTACTTCAACTATCTATCAGGTAGAGCTACCTCAGGAACGGACTCTATCCCTCTCGGTGTTGTGTTGTCACTCCTCTCTCATCATATGGTCTGTGTTCGTGGCAAGAAATAACAGGTGCAATGGATTATGGGCATTGTAGTTCATTGCCACGGTTCCAAGCTGAACATTTGCCTAATGAAAACTACAACTCCCGTCAGCCTAGCGTCCCGCATAGTTCTTCACTTAGTTTTTCTTGTGAATTGTTTGATTTCTCTCTAGAGAAACGTCATGTTGAGCTCACAGAAAAAAATACCTAAATAAAATTGAGGTCAATTAGTTCTGCAATAACCCCCCCCAAAAAAAACAGAATTTTGGTTAATCGTTCAGCTGGATTGGTAGCTCGGTTGACTGGATTGGTGGCTCGGTTGGCTGGATTGGTAGCTCGGTTGACTGGATTGGTAGCACGGTTGGCTGGATTGGTAGCTCGGTTGGCTGGATTGGTGGCTCGGTTGGCTAGATTGGTAGCTCGGTTGGCTGGATTGGTAGCTCGGTTGGCTGGATTGGTGGCTCGGTTGGCTAGATTGGTAGCTCGGTTGGCTGGATTGGTAGCTACATTGGCTGGATTGGTAGCTCGGTTGGCTGGATTGGTAGCTCGGTTGTCTGGATTGGTAGCTCGGTTGGCTGGATTGGTAGCTACATTGGCTGGATTGGTAGCTCGGTTGACTGGATTGGTAGCACGGTTGGCTGGATTGGTAGCTACATTGGCTGGATTGGTAGCTCGGTTGGCTGGATTGGTAGCTCGGTTGGCTGGATTGGTAGCTCGGTTGGCTGGATTGGTAGCTACATTGGCTGGATTGGTAGCTCGGTTGACTGGATTGGTAGCACGGTTGGCTGGATTGGTGGCTCGGTTGGCTGGATTGGTGGCTCGGTTGGCTGGATTGGTAGCTAGGTTGGCTGGATTGGTAGCTACGTTGGCTGGATTGGTAGCTAGGTTGGCTGGATTGGTAGCTAGGTTGGCTGGATTGGTAGCTACGTTGGCTGGATTGGTAGCTAGGTTGGCTGGATTGGTAGCTCGGTTGGCTGGATTGGTAGCTCGGTTGGCTGGATTGGTGGCTCGGTTGGCTGGATTGGTGGCTCGGTTGGCTGGATTGGTGGCTCGGTTGGCTAGATTGGTGGCTCGGTTGGCTAGATTGGTGGCTCGGTTGGCTGGATTGGTAGCTCGGTTGGCTAGATTGGTGGCTCGGTTGGCTGGATTGGTAGCTCGGTTGGCTGGATTGGTGGCTCGGTTGGCTGGATTGGTGGCTCGGTTGGCTGGATTGGTGGCTGGATTGGTGGCTCGGTTGGCTGGATTGGTGGCTCGGTTGGCTGGATTGGTGGCTCGGTTGGCTGGATTGGTAGCTCGGTTGGCTGGATTGGTGGCTCGGTTGGCTGGATTGGTAGCACGGTTGTTAGAAGCATTTTAAACAGCCCACTGACTGACAGTCTTATTAGAACATCATTTGTTTTTGTTGACTGAAATTGTCTCTAACAATTTTTGGGGGGATGGCAGAAAAAAAACAATTCCAAACTGTGCCCAGTGCCCACTCTTATCTCCATCATCTTTATCAAGCTGGCTGACCACTGAATCACAAATACCCTCTTGAGTTTCCACTAATGTTGTTTTGTCAGACCCAGAGGCTTAATCAAAACAAAGGGGAGTGACACACACACACACACACACACTGGCACACACACACTGGCACACACACACACACACTGGCACACACACACACACACACACACACACACACACACTGGCACACACACACTGGCACACACACACACACACTGGCACACACACACACACACACACACACACACACACACACACTGGCACACACACACACACACACACACACACACACACACACTGGCACACACACACTGGCACACACACACTGGCACACACACACTGGCACACACACACTGGCACACACACACTGGCACACACACACACACACACACACACTGGCACACACACACTGGCACACACACACTGGCACACACACACTGGCACACACACACACACACACACACTGGCACACACAGGCACACACACACACACACACACATACACACACTGGCAAACAGCAGACTATCCTGCCAGACTGCCACTGACGGTCCGTGTGGGAAGGAAGGAACTTTCTGGAAGGCGTCCAGGTGGCACTAGTAAAAGGGGAAAGGAGAGACCTGACAGACACACACACACACACACACACAGACCTGGCAGACACAAACAAAGACCTGGGGGGCTTTTGGTAGGTACCTCAAAGTCATGCTGTTTGAAGTGGGCCCCTCCGTGTGTATATACGTGCATGTTTGTGTGTGTGTGTGTGTGTGTGTGTGCTTGTGTGTCCTGGCTGTCTGTGTTTTGGCCACTCAGTCAGCGGACTAAGGAGAGTTGGGACGTTTGGTCATTTGTTAGAAATGTTTGCCAACGGTGTGCAGAAACCCAGTTTTAGGAATAGCTTATATTTCATGATGTTTCTCTAGCCCACACATGCTGTAATTCCTTCGGTGTTAGGTTTCTCACGGCCTAGCCTCTCGTACCTTCACGGCCTAGCCTCTCGTACCTTCACGGCCTAGCCTCTCGTACCTTCACGGCCTAGCCTCTCGTACCTTCACGGCCTAGCCTCTCGTACCTTCACGGCCTAGCTTCTCGTACCTTCACGGCCTAGCTTCTCATACCTTCACGGCCTAGCTTCTCATACCTTCACGGCCTAGCCTCTCATACCCCCAAATGTAGCTGGCTGTACAGAACCCTCTCTCTAAGGTGAATTTCTGCATTGCCTGTAAACTACTGTAACCCCCCCCCCCCATGCAGCTGGAGATAGACATCATATAGACACCCCCCCCCCTCCCCTCCCCATGCAGCTGGAGATAGACATCATATAGAGACCCCCCCCCCCCCTCCCCTCCCCATGCAGCTGGAGATAGACATCATATAGAGACCCCCCCCCTCCCCTCCCCATGCAGCTGGAGATAGACATCATATAGAGACCCCCCCCCCCTCCCCTCCCCATGCAGCTGGAGATAGACATCATATAGAGACCCCCCCCCCCTCCCCTCCCCATGCAGCTGGAGATAGAGACATCATATAGGGACCCCTCCCCCTCCCCTCCCATGCAGCTGGAGATAGAGACATCATATAGGGACCCTCCCCTCCCATGCAGCTGGAGATAGATACATCATATAGGGACCCCCCCCCCTCCCGCCCCATGCAGCTGGAGATAGAGACATCATATAGGGACCCCCCCCCCTCCCCTCCCCATGCAGCTGGAGATAGAGACATCATATAGGGACCCTCCCCTCCCATGCAGCTGGAGATAGATACATCATATAGGGACCCCCCCCCCTCCCGCCCCATGCAGCTGGAGATAGAGACATCATATAGGGACCCCCCCCCCCTCCCCTCCCCATGCAGCTGGAGATAGAGACATCATATAGGGACCCCCTCCCCTCCCCATGCAGCTGGAGATAGAGACATCATATAGGGACCCCCTCCCCTCCCCATGCAGCTGGAGATAGAGACATCATATAGGGACCTCCCCTCCCCTCCCCATGCAGCTGGAGATAGAGACATCATATAGGGACCCCCTCCCCTCCCCATGCAGCTGGACATAGAGACATCATATAGGGACCTCCCCTCCCCATGCAGCTGGAGATAGAGACATCATATAGGGACCTCCCCTCCCCTCCCCATGCAGCTGGAGATAGAGACATCATATAGGGACCTCCCCTCCCCTCCCCATGCAGCTGGAGATAGAAACATCATATAGAGACCCCCCCCCTCCCCTCCCCATGCAGCTGGAGATAGAGACATCATATAGGGACCTCCCCTCCCCTCCCCATGCAGCTGGAGATAGAGACATCATATAGGGACCCCCCCTCCCCTCCCCATGCAGCTGGAGATAGAGACATCATATAGGGACCTCCCCTCCCCTCCCCATGCAGCTGGAGATAGAGACATCATATAGGGACCTCCCCTCCCCATGCAGCTGGAGATAGAGACATCATATAGGGACCTCCCCTCCCCTCCCCATGCAGCTGGAGATAGAGACATCATATAGGGACCTCCCCTCCCCTCCCCATGCAGCTGGAGATAGAGACATCATATAGGGACCTCCCCTCCCCTCCCCATGCAGCTGGAGATAGAGACATCATATAGGGACCTCCCCTCCCCATGCAGCTGGAGATAGAGACATCATATAGGGACCTCCCCTCCCCATGCAGCTGGAGATAGAGACATCATATAGGGACCTCCCCTCCCCATGCAGCTGGAGATAGAGACATCATATAGGGACCTCCCTCCCCATGCAGCTGGAGATAGAGACATCATATAGGGACCCCCCCTCCCCTCCCCATGCAGCTGGAGATAGAGACATCATATAGGGACCCCCCCCCCCTCCCCTCCCCATGCAGCTGGAGATAGAGACATCATATAGGGACCCCCCCCCTCCCCTCCCCATGCAGCTGGAGATAGAGACATCATATAGGGACCCCCCCCTCCCCTCCCCATGCAGCTGGAGATAGAGACATCATATAGGGACCCCCTCCCCTCCCCATGCAGCTGGAGATAGAGACATCATATAGGGACCCCCCCCTCCCCATGCAGCTGGAGATAGAGACATCATATAGGGACCCCCTCCCCTCCCCATGCAGCTGGAGATAGAGACATCATATAGGGACCCCCCCCCCTCCCCTCCCCATGCAGCTGGAGATAGAGACATCATATAGGGACCCCCCCCCCTCCCGCCCCATGCAGCTGGAGATAGAGACATCATATAGGGACCCCCCCCCTCCCCTCCCCATGCAGCTGGAGTAGAGACATCATATAGGGACCCCCCCCCCTCCCGCCCCATGCAGCTGGAGATAGAGACATCATATAGGGACCTCCCCTCCTCCCGCCCCATGCAGCTGGAGATAGAGACATCATATAGAGACCCCCCCCCCCCTCCCCATGCAGCTGGAGATAGAGACATCATATAGGGACCTCCCCTCCTCCCGCCCCATGCAGCTGGAGATAGACATCATATAGGGACCCCCCCTCCTCCCGCCCCATGCAGCTGGAGATAGAGACATCATATAGAGACCCCCCCCCCCTCCCCTCCCCATGCAGCTGGAGATAGAGACATCATATAGAGACCCCCCCCCCCTCCCCTCCCCATGCAGCTGGAGATAGAGACATCATATAGGGACCCCCCCCCCCCTCCCCATGCAGCTGGAGATAGAGACATCATATAGAGACCCCCCCCCCCCCTCCCCTCCCCATGCAGCTGGAGATAGAGACATCATATAGGGACCCCCCCTCCCCATGCAGCTGGAGATAGAGACATCATATAGAGACCCCCCCCCCTCCCCTCCCCATGCAGCTGGAGATAGAGACATCATATAGGGACCCCCCCCCCCTCTCCCCTCCCCATGCAGCTGGAGATAGAGACATCATATAGGGACCTCCCCTCCCCATGCAGCTGGAGATAGAGACATCATATAGGGACCCCCCCTCCCCTCCCCATGCAGCTGGAGATAGAGACATCATATAGGGACCTCCCCTCCCCATGCAGCTGGAGATAGAGACATCATATAGGGACCCCCCCCCCTCCCCTCCCCATGCAGCTGGAGATAGACATCATATAGGGACCTCCCCTCCCCATGCAGCTGGAGATAGAGACATCATATAGGGACCCCCCCCCCCCTCCCCTCCCCATGCAGCTGGAGATAGAGACATCATATAGAGACCCCCCCCCCCCTCCCCTCCCCATGCAGCTGGAGATAGAGACATCATATAGAGACCCCCCCCCCCCCTCCCCTCCCCATGCAGCTGGAGATAGAGACATCATATAGGGACCCCCCCCCCTCTCCCCTCCCCATGCAGCTGGAGATAGAGACATCATATAGGGACCTCCCCTCCCCATGCAGCTGGAGATAGAGACATCATATAGGGACCCCCCCCCCCCCTCCCCTCCCCATGCAGCTGGAGATAAAGACATCATATAGGGACCCCCCCCCTCTCTCTCTCACCACAGACCCACCACCACCAGTCCTATAGACAGACAAAGCCATAGTAAGAGATATGAAGTGTCAGTGGTTTGGTAATGTAAACCTGCTTGGGATACGTTCAGACATACTCTCCATGCTCCATCTTCCCCTCTCTCCTCTTCCTCTCTTCCTCTCCTCTTCCTCTCTACCTCTTTTCCCCTCTTCCTCTCTCCTCCTCTTCCTCTCTACCTCTCTTCCCCTCTTCCTCTCTCCTCCTCCTCTCTCCTCCTCTTCCTCTCTCCGCCTCCTCCTCTTCCTCTCTTACTCTCTTCCTCTCTCTCCCTCTTCATCTTTGTATCTTCCTCTACCTCCCTCCCCCTCTCTTCCCCTCTTCCTCCTCTTCCTCCTCTTCCTCTCTCCCTCTCTCTCCCTCTCTCTTCCTCTCTCTTCCTCTCTCTCCCTCTCTCTTCCTCTCTCTCCTCTCTCCTCCTCTCTCTCCCTCTCTCTTCCTCTCTCTCCCTCTCTCTTCCTCTCTCTTCCTCTCTCTCCCTCTCTCTTCCTCTCTCTTCCTCTCTCTCCCTCTCTCCTCCTCTCTCCCTCTCTCTTCCTCTCTCTCCCTCTCTCTTCCTTTCTTTCCCTCTTCGTCTTTGTCTCTCCATCTTCCTCTCTACCTCTCTTCCCCTCTCCCCCTCTCTCTCTCTTTCTCTCTCCCTCTTTCTCTATCCCTCTCTCTCTCACACCAGGGAACTTTACTTCTTTATGTTCTCTCTGTCTGGTTTGTATGTCTGTCTTTATTTAGAGCTTTTGTGTTTCTCTCTACAGGAGAGAGTGCCAGTGGGTGACTCACCTCTCCTCTGTTTACCTCTCCTTCATCCCTCTCTCTGGCTCTTAACCCCTAACTAACCGCCCTCTCCACTCTACTACTATGATAGTGGTATCTACTCCCTCTCTCTCTGTCATAGGGAGGGGGAGGAGGGAAGGTATAGCCAGGCCCAGCTGGGTTTCAACTGAGGAAGCTTACTTGTTTTTTTTTCTAATGCACTGATTCTCCCTGTCTCGTTAACAGATCGCGTGATCAAGGACAAGGAGTTTGAGGTGATGATGCAGATTGACTGTGAGGTCACAGACACCAGGATCCTCCACATCAAGTCCTCCAGTATCCCACCATTCCTGCGTGTCAACCGCACCGACACCCTGTACCCGCCTTCACCTGCGGACAGCAAGGCCACGCCTCCTGTCCAGGTGCTCATGGGTTCCGCGTAACCTCTATCAACCAATCGAATTAATGCACAAACCCGTAACTCCCACCAACCAATTGAACAGTGAAATTGAAAAAATGGAACAACAACAAACGTCTGTTCTCCTTCACCAGTTTAACAGATGGAACAACAACAGGTCACATGTTTCTATTTACCTTGTGTTCTTTTTTTAATTTTCTACAGATCTGAGATAATTTTTAAATGATTATATACTAATGTATTTGACTGAACTCTGGTATCAGGTTTTCTCCCTTATCCTTGATTTGGATTATGCAATACCAAGCTAGCTCAAATGGTCAGTGTGAGTTAGCCATTCTGTTTTCAGCTCTGATATCCGTCATGGTTGTTGAAGGTCAAAGACCAGGGCCAGGCTCTGTGTGTGTCTGGACTGACCAGGACCAGGCTCTGTGTGTGTCTGGACTGACCAGGACCTGGCTCTGTGTGTGTCTGGACTGACCAGGACCTGGCTCTGTGTGTGTCTGGACTGACCAGGACCAGGCTCTGTGTGTGTCTGGACTGACCAGGACCAGGCTCTGTGTGTGTCTGGACTGACCAGGACCAGGCTCTGTGTGTGTCTGGACTGACCAGGACCAGGCTCTGTGTGTGTCTGGACTGATTGACTGTGGCCCTACACTCCTCTTACCAGGGTAATTGCTGAGCAACAGCAGGGGGCCGAGCATTGAACCCTGAGTCACCCCAACATAACACAAATACATTCACCCCATGGCTGCCATGTTGTTCTCTCCCTCCCTTTCTCTTCTTCAGTCTC
This sequence comes from Oncorhynchus kisutch, assembly GCF_002021735.2. Taxonomy (NCBI): domain Eukaryota; kingdom Metazoa; phylum Chordata; class Actinopteri; order Salmoniformes; family Salmonidae; genus Oncorhynchus; species Oncorhynchus kisutch. Next base: position 6,913,034 of record NC_034186.2, read on the forward strand.
CATCCCTCACATCTCTTTTGTTTTCTTGAGGCTTTATATAGAAGTATTTCATGCTGATTGAAGCTTTTTTCACCCTCGCCTGTGATACCATTGAAATGATCACAGCAATAGTGGCAATACACTCAGGAAGTAATTTCAACGTGTTAAAGCTAAAGCAGTCCAACCACTAAAAGTATGGGTCACTGTTGTTTCTCTGATTTTAGCTTTTGTTTTCAATATAGTGTAGCTACGATGAAGAATTCCTATTGGATGTTGTGTTTTTACTTCTGTTTGCACTGTGCTCATATACTTTGGGGAGTGTTATACTCTACAGTTATTTGTTGAAGTGCTATCCTCTGTTTTGAATAGAGACCACATCTGTACTGAAATGTTGTCATACCTATGAAAGTATACTGTATATTTCATTGATCTGAAAAGTTATTGTTTCCCAAATATGTTCCATTTGGGGATAAATCATATTGTATAGTGTGACTATGTTATTGTAGAGGTTTTGTTTGGAGAGAGTGGATTGTAGTGTGGGTAGGGGAGAGAAGGGATTGTCTGTCCACTTGGCCTGATTGCACTTTTATTGAAGTGCACTTTAACAAACATACATATTTTCTGATGGCGGAGGATCCCTGTGCTCAGAATATGGATGCACGTATGACTAAGTCGTTTGGATAAAAGCGTATGTGTATTATAATATTTAGCTTACTGAAAAGAGCGTTTAAAAAAAGAATAATAATAATTAGTTGCCACGGGAACGCTTTGTGAAATGATGGGGCATAATACGTTTTGTTTTAAACATTAAATAGTTTAGCACCATTGCTAGGCAACCTGCTTGTCTCAAACGTCTAGATCTTGATTCACTCACTTGATTGACTCACTTGATTGACTCACTTGATTGACTCACTTGATTGACTCACTTGATTGACTCACTTGATTGACTCACTTGATTGACTCACTTCCCAACTGCATTTGACGTTAAAGTAGTTTTAATTTGTAATACTATAGTGACATGTTCAGTTTGGTGTATCCACGGTGTATCCACGGTGTATCCACGGTGTATCCACGGTGTATCCATGGTGTGGGAGTCCTGATTTAAATATCCTTTGTACGATTGTTGTTTCATTTCAGAAAGCAATAGGATCATTTTTCTCCCCCAAATATTGTCGTTTATAAGCGTTTTCTTTGAACGAGTGTTCTGATTAGCGCAACAGCATTTCAACCTTTTAAATGTGACCCTCTATCCACTCATGTCTGTGTGTGTGTGACACCAGCAGTTATATTGTGCATTTATTTGCTTGAAAAACACGTTTTATTCAGAGTAATGTCATTTTGACTATGTACCCATGATTATTCAGGGAGCTGAGAGGAAAATTATGACAGTTTCCACCTGATGAAGATTTTTGTATAATATTGCTAAATGCAAATAAATAAAACACTGGATGAAACTTTGTGTGTGTGTGTTGTCATGGTGAGGATCACAATGGGTCGGATCAGCTTGGCAATCGCTGACATCCTCTCTCAGAGGGGATGAGGGAACTGGTGTGGGGGTTTTGACACCTACACACCCGGTCGTAAATTAAGCAGGAGAGGACTCTCTCTCTCTACCCTCCAGTATTGGCTAAAGGAATGTATTTTGTCTCCAGAGACTTTTGCCCACCCAAAACTCTTAACGTTCAAAAAGTGAATACCGGAACAATATTTCTAACATCATGTGGGGAATGGTCAGTGGAGAACTATGGAAAACAAATGTAATATTGGTTTTCATTTTGTGATGTCATTAAAAATTGAATAACATAAATATTGTAACTTGAAAAGTATATCCTCTTTATCTGTCAAGTTTTCATCCAATATGTTGTGCATATAATATGAAACATGATAAAAGTATTGTTGTTAAGATAGGGATGTGATTTTAGTTTTCTAATAAGATAATTGTTTTTGATAATACTTTGCACAGTAACTAGCCACGCCGCGAGTGAGGTCAGAGAGCTTGTCAGCATGACGGAACACCCTTTTGACCAAGAGTGAATAAAAGCTTGGAAGAGAAATCAACCTGTAGACCAGGAAACATGAGGCGTTAGCTAAATGTTTGTAATGGTTGAAACTTTTAACCTCAACACGAGGTGAAGAAATAAACGCACCTTCCCCTGAATAATCAACACGGGGAGTATGAGGTGACAAATTCTCTCAAACAATCACTGGTACAGCTGATTAGCTGTCCTGAGTCCAATATCTCAAACTCTTAACCATCCGATCCTACTACGAGTCTCAAGTCATCGTACGCTACGCTCATCACCCCACTGGAACCATCTGGCTGGCTTATCTTCAAATAAGCGACTTCAGGAGCGAATGGAAGAGTGAACTCTGTAGTTCTGTTCAGGACAACCTGATGGACAAGGGCACCCACACGTAAATACTTTTCATGATTTCTTATTCCAAACGTGGGGCGGTTCGTGTGCAAACTATATGATTGTGAGAATAGTTATCGAATGTGTCTACGATAAGTCACTCTTTCTATCGCTCTCTTTCTCTGGGAAAACATGCAATAATGTGTCAGTCCGCTAGGGACCTTTGTTCCATGTAGTAAGTGTGTGTATTCTGTCTTATTATTTGGTTAGTTAGTAAATAAATAATTAAACCAATTGGTGTAGTACTGAATAATGAGCAAGGCTGGTTTTTTTTGCAGATCCAATAAGGTTACGACTGTTCAGAATGATGATATTAATCATTACCTCTGATCATCCTTCTGACCAGTTATCTGATTAATCATTACCTCTTATCATAAGATGACTGTTCAGAATGATGATATAAGAGGTCATGATTAATCAGATGACTGTTTATTGATGAAATAGATATACACCTTATAGAGTTTAATTCAGGAGATGGCAACTATTTAAACAACCACTTCCATGGTACCCCAAATCTTAATGAGTTAATTGTTACATGATTCATTTAATCGGGTAACAATTAAACATAGTGGATGAAATGACAGTCATCAGATGAATGAAAGTAAAGTCACGACATCTATTTACTTTTCACGTCACTCCAAAAATGTAATTTCTGAGAAATAAGGGTTTAAAATGGGTCATCTTCAGATGTTACAGGTGTTACAGTAACACCATGGGTTTAAATCCGAGACCAGGGAGATTAGCCAAATGCTCCATCCTTCTGCACTTTGTAGACTTGTGGGTCTCTGAGTCTTGTCTGGTGTGTTTCTGTTTTTAGCTGCTCGTTTTCCATCCTGACAGTTCAGGTTAGATTGCTGCTTTACATGAGCTAATTATGGCCACTTGGACTTCAACCATAAATTAAAGGCTACAGTGGAGACTTTTTTTTGGTGTCGTTTCACTTCCTTATTGCAGTCTCTACAAACAGTACAATCTGATAGGAAAAGAATACGTGCATTCCACAAGACTAAGGGAAACTGCTATGTAAAGTATATGTACAGAGATTCAAAGGTACTGTAGATATACATTGAGTGAACAAAACATTAAGAACACCTGCTCTTTCCTTGACATGGACTGACCAGGTGAAAGATATTATCCTTTATTGATGTCGCCTGTTAAATCCAATTCAATCAGTGTAGATGAAAGGTAGGATACAGGGTTTTGTTTTTACATTTTAAAGTCTTGAGACAATTGAGACATGGATTGTGTATGTGTGCCATTGAGGGTGAATGGGCCAGACAAAATATTTAAATGCCTTTAGACGGGGTATGGTAGTAGGTGCCAGGCACACCGGTTTGAGTGTGTCAAGAACTGCAATGCTGCTGGATTTTTCACACTCAACAGTTTCCCGTGTGTATCAAGAATGGTCCATCACCCAAAGGACATCCAGCCAACTTGACACAATTATGGGAAGCATTGGAGTCAACATGGGCTAGCATCCTTGTGGAATGCTTTCAACACCTTGTAGAGTCCATGCCTGAGGAATTAAGGCTGTTCTGAGGGCTAAAGGGGGGTGCAACTCAAGATTAGGAAGGTGTTCTTAATGTTTTGTACACTCAGTGCCTTCAAAAAGTGTTCACACTGACATTTTCCACATTTAGTTTTTTCAGATTTTTACAAATGTATTAAAAATGAAAAGCTTTAATGTCAATAAGTTGAGTATTCCTGCCCTTTGTTATGGCAAGCCTATATACGTTTAGGAGTAAACATTTGCTTAACAAATCACATAAATTGCATGGACTCACTCTGTGTAAATCATTTTTGAATGACTACCTCATGACTACCTTATCTCAGCCCACACATACAATTTTCTGTAAGGTCCCTCAGTCGAGCAGTGAATTTCAAACACAGATTCAACCACAAAGACCAGGGCGATTTTCCAATTCCTCGCAAAGAAGAACACCTGTTAGTAGATGGATAAAACAATTAAAAGCAGACATTGAATATCCTTTTGAGCATGGTAAAGTTATTAGTTACACTTTTGGATGGTGTATCAATACATCCAGTCACTACAAAGATACAGGCGACCTTCCTAACTCAGTTGCCGGAGAGGAAGAAAACCGCTCAGGGATTTCACCATGAGTCCAAAGGTGACTTTACAACAGTTATAGAGATTAATGGCTGTGGTAGGAGAACTGAGGATGGAACAACATTGTACTTACTCCACAATACAAACCTAATTGACAGTGAAAATATATTTCTAAAAATTGGCAAAGCAATTACTTTTTGTCCTGAATATAGAGTATGTTTGGGCTAAATCCAACTCATTACGGAGTACCAACCTACATATTTTCAAGCATAGTGGTGGCTGCATCATGTTATAGGTATGCTTGTAATCGTTAAGGACTGGGGAGTTTATCAGGATAAAAAATTAACTGAATGGAGCTAAGCACAGGCAATATCCTAGAGGAAAACCTGGTTCAGTCTGCTTTCCGCTAGACACTGGGAGATGAATTCACCTTTCAGCAGGACAATAACCTAAAACACAAGGCCAAATCTACACTGGAGTTACTAATGGTGGCCGAGTCATAGTTTAAACTTGAATCTGCTTGAAAATCTATGGCAAGACCTGAAAATGGTTGTCTAGCAATAATCAACAACCAAATTTTGACAGAGTTGGAAGAGTTTTGATAAGAAAAATGGGCAAATGTTGCACCATCCAGGTGCTTCTACAAAGTATTTGTCACGGATCCCCCCTGGTACTGCTGCTCATTCTGTTCACCAGTTCCGGAGGTCTACGACACCGGCTTTCTAGGCTTCACTGAACGGGATTCATTATCATCAACCCCGGACTGTCTTGTCTGATTAGACACCCCTGGTTCCCATTTCCCCTGATTAGTATGTTATACATGTGCCCTCTGGTACCCATTTCCCCTGATTAGTATGTTATAAATGTGCCCTCTGGTACCCATTTCCCCTGATTAGTATGTTATATGTGCCCTCTGGTTCCCATTTCCCCTGATTAGTATGTTATATATGTGCCCCCTGTCGGTTATTGTTTCCATGTCCGTTGGTGGTGTGAGTACCAATGCGTTGGTGGTGTGAGTACCTGTGTGTTGGTGGTGTGAGTACCTATGCGTTGGTGCAGCTATTATGCATATATATATATATATATATATATATATACAGTGCCTTGCGAAAGTATTCGGCCCCCTTGAACTTTGCGACCTTTTGCCACATTTCAGGCTTCAAACATAAAGATATAAACTGTATTTTTTTGTGAAGAATCAACAACAAGTGGGTCACAATCATGAAGTGGAACGACATTTATTGGATATTTCAAATTTTTTTAACAAATCAAAACTGAAAAATTGGGCGTGCAAAATTATTCAGCCCCCTTAAGTTAATACTTTGTAGCGCCACCTTTTGCTGCGATTACAGCTGTAAGTTGCTTGGGGTATGTCTCTATCAGTTTTGCACATCGAGAGACTGACATTTTTTCCCATTCCTCCTTGCAAAACAGCTCGAGCTCAGTGAGGTTGGATGGAGAGCATTTGTGAACAGCTGTTTTCAGTTCTTTCCACAGATTCTCGATTGGATTCAGGTCTGGACTTTGACTTGGCCATTCTAACACCTGGATATGTTTATTTTTGAACCATTCCATTGTAGATTTTGCTTTATGTTTTGGATCATTGTCTTGTTGGAAGACAAATCTCCGTCCCAGTCTCAGGTCTTTTGCAGACTCCATCAGGTTTTCTTCCAGAATGGTCCTGTATTTAGCTCCATCCATCTTCCCATCAATTTTTTCCATCTTCCCTGTCCCTGCTGAAGAAAAGCAGGCCCAAACCATGATGCTGCCACCAACATGTTTGACAGTGGGGATGGTGTGTTCAGGGTGATGAGCTGTGTTGCTTTTACGCCAAACATAACATTTTGCATTGTTGCCAAAAAGTTCAATTTTGGTTTCATCTGACCAGAGCACCTTCTTCCACATGTTTGGTGTGTCTCCCAGGTGGCTTGTGGCAAACTTTAAACAACTAAGAAATTGCTTTCTTCTTGCCACTCTTCCATAAAGACCAGATTTGTGCAATATACGACTGATTGTTGTCCTATGGACAGAGTCTCCCACCTCAGCTGTAGATCTCTGCAGTTCATCCAGAGTGATCATGGTCCTCTTGGCTGCATCTCTGATCAGTCTTCTCCTTGTATGAGCTGAAAGTTTAGAGGGACGGCCAGGTCTTGGTAGATTTGCAGTGGTCTGATACTCCTTCCATTTCAATATTATCGCTTGCACAGTGCTCCTTGGGATGTTTAAAGCTTGGGAAATCTTTTTGTATCCAAATCCGGCTTTAAACTTCTTCACAACAGTATCTCGGACCTGCCTGGTGTGTTCCTTGTTCTTCATGATGCTCTCTGCGCTTTTAACGGACCTCTGAGACTATCACAGTGCAGGTGCATTTATACGGAGACTTGATTACACACAGGTGGATTGTATTTATCATCATTAGTCATTTAGATCAACATTGGATCATTCAGAGATCCTCACTGAACTTCTGGAGAGAGTTTGCTGCACTGAAAGTAAAGGGGCTGAATAATTTTGCACGCCCAATTTTTCAGTTTTTGATTTGTTAAAAAAGTTTGAAATATCCAATAAATGTCGTTCCACTTCATGATTGTGTCCCACTTGTTGTTGATTCTTTACAAAAAAATACAGTTTTATATCTTTATGTTTGAAGCCTGAAATGTGGCAAAAGGTCGCAAAGTTCAAGGGGGCCGAATACTTTCGCACGGCACTGTATATATATATATATATAGGGTATCGTCCCATGGCATTCAATGAGGTTTACCCTCGCTCTTTTGTTTGGGTTGTTGTATAGGTGTTTGTTTTGGGTGTATTTAAAAAAAATAAAAACGATTGTGTATTCCTGTGCCTGTCTCCAAATCCTTTATACCAGCGTGACAGTATTGACTCAACAGTGTGAATATTTATGTATTTCATTTTCAATAAAGCTACAAACATTTGTAAAAACATGTTTTTATTTTTGTCAATATCAGGTATTTTGTGTAGATGGGTAAGACACCAAATCTATTTAATCCATGTTGAATTCAGGCTGTAACACAACAACATGTGGAGTAAGTCAAGGGGGTATGAATACTTTCTGGAGGCACTGAAGGTATACAAATGAGTATAAAACAATATCTAGTGACAGTTTAACCCACACTGCTGTTGTCATGGTTGCGAACTAACTGTTTTGGTGAAGTAATGTCTTCATCTATAGCCCAAGTCTTGAGTGCAATGTTGCATTCCTCTACAGTACATTCATTTCTCTCACAATGGTTTATATTACAGTATATACAACATATGTTCTTTAGACTACGGCAACAGTTTTGCATATTGTAGCTTCTCTACTGTTTAAACAAATTGTCAGGTCAATAAAAACAAATCAAACACGGTGACAGAACAGCAAGCTTTATAAAAGGCTGACATGAGTGGCCAGGAGGACTGGTCTACAATCCACTTCAACTCATAGAATCTCTTTGCTCTTTTCACTTCCGGTAATTATTTTATACAAAAACAAAGTGACCTTTTCCCGACCTCTTACAAGGGGTAAACGTAGGCGAAGACGACGTTGTACGTGACCTGGTGTCCGTTGTCCCAGGCGTACAACTTTCCCTCTTTGGGGTTGTAGTCGATCTGTGTGGTGTAGGTGTAGTTGTTGGTGAAGGGCATCCTGGGAACCATCTGGGTGTTGGTGTGCGTGTCGAAGGCGTACGACAGCTTGGCGTCCTTCTCGTTGTAGCTGTCGACGGCGTACAGGACGCCACACACGATAAAGCAGTTCCCATAGCGGTTCCTCCTGAGGCCCGTCCTCCAGGTAGTCTCCCTCTGGGTGCTGAGGTCAGAGGGGTTCAGCCGCGTCAGGACGATCACTTCCTGTAGGAAGCCCTCATCGTCCAGTGCAGGGTAGATGACCCACAGGCCGCTCTCGTCCACTGCGAAGTCGACGTCGGAGTGACCTCGCCATTGCCATGGTGTGGAGACCTCATGGAACACGGCGTCATGCAGCGTGGTCCAGGCCGCCACGTAGCGCAGACGCAGGTCGAACTTGATGACGTCACGGGAGAAGGCTCGGTTGTAGTAGAAGGCTCCGTCGTAGACCACATGGCCCGTTCCGATCCAGTTGTAGGAAAGCTTGTAGGAGTTGGTGAAGCGGCCTTGTGGGGAAAGAAAACAAAGATAACGTATGGCCACAGTCAGAATCAAGATAATCATCTGAAAAGAAAACAAAGATAACGTATGGCCACAGTCAGAATCAAGATAATCATCTGAAAAGAAAACAAAGATAACGTATGGCCACAGTCAGAATCAAGATAATCATCTGAAAAGAAAACAAAGATAATGTATGGCCACAGTCAGAATCAAGATAATCATCTGAAAAGAAAACAAAGATAACGTATGGCCACAGTCAGAATCAAGATAATCATCTGAAAAGAAAACAAAGATAACGTATGGCCACAGTCAGAATCAAGATAATCATCTGAAAAGAAAACAAAGATAACGTATGGCCACAGTCAGAATCAAGATAATCATCTGAAAAGAAAACAAAGATAACGTATGGCCACAGTCAGAATCAAGATAATCATCTGAAAAGAAAACAAAGATAACGTATGGCCACAGTCAGAATCAAGATAATCATCTGAAAAGAAAACAAAGATAACGTATGGCCACAGTCAGAATCAAGATAATCATCTGAAAAGAAAACAAAGATAACGTATGGCCACAGTCAGAATCAAGATAATCATCTGAAAAGAAAACAAAGATAACGTATGGCCACAGTCAGAATCAAGATAATCATCTGAAAAGAAAACAAAGATAACGTATGGCCACAGTCAGAATCAAGATAATCATCTGAAAAGAAAACAAAGATAACGTATGGCCACAGTCAGAATCAAGATAATCATCTGAAAAGAAAACAAAGATAATGTATGGCCACAGTCAGAATCAAGATAATCATCTGAAAAGAAAACAATTTCAAAAAACATCTGAATCTGGCCTCCGTATAACACTATTATAAAAATCTAATGACAAGTTCCTCTCTGAGGAGGCAAGGAACAGGAAGTATTGTGACATTTTTTGCTGCGTTCGTAACGAATAAAAAAGTTGCTAAATACCTGATTTGAAGGTCTCCATGTTGCGGAACTCCAGCAGGTTGTTTCCGTAGTAGTAGTTAGTGACGTAGATCTTGTCGTTGTTGGCCAGAGGATCCTTCATCCAGGCCCCCTCGTTCCGGCCGTAGGTGTTATGGAGAACCGGCTCAGAGATGGTGGACAGTGTGTCCTTACACTCTCCTGTGGATACACAGATTGTCAGTTAGAGCAGTGTACCCAATCACAACCCTCTCCTGGGGAACACTACCCAGACAGTCCAATCGCAACCCTCTCCTGGGGAACACTACCCAGACAGTCCAATCACAACCCTCTCCTGAGGAACACTACCCAGACAGTCTAATCGCAACCCTCTCCTGGGGAACACTACCCAGACAGTCCAATCCCAACCCTCTTCTGGGGAACACTACCCAGACAGTCCAATCACAGTCCTATCCTGGGGCACCGCTACCCAGACAGTCCAATCACAACCCTCTCCTGGGGAACACTACCCAGACAGTCTAATCGCAACCCTCTCCTGGGGAACACTACCCAGACAGTCCAATCGCAACCCTCTTCTGGGGAACACTACCCAGACAGTCCAATCCCAACCCTCTTCTGGGGAACACTACCCAGACAGTCCAATCACAGTCCTATCCTGGGGCACCGCTACCCAGACAGTCCAATCACAGCCCTCTCCTAGGGGACCGCTACCCAGACAGTCCAATCACAGCCCTCTCCTGGGTGACTGCTACCCAGACAGTCCACGTTTTGGGTTCTAACCCTGTACTGATGCACCTGATTAAACTAAATAATCATAAATCCTTAATGAATGGCATTAACCTACCCTAGTAGTATTTGAATGTCGAACGAAAAGCCATCCCGCGGGACTGACAAGAAGAACCTACCAAGCTTCCTGGTGGATGTTTGTTGTCCTGGTTCCTTTGGGTCCTCAGGGGTCCCCTTCTCCTCCTCCCAACTGATGCTGTACCTGCGTCTGGCAGGCTGAGGCTGGCCGATGGTTGTGGTAGTAGAGGTGGTGGTGGTGGTAGTAGAGGTGGTGGTGGTGGCTGGTGGTCTAGTGGAGGAGGGGGTGGTCTGCCTCTGTGTTGTTGGAGACAAAGTCAGCCTAGAGCTTTCCATTGGCGATGCGGTAGTTGCTAGCAAGACCGTTGTTGTGGGCGTTTTAGGAGTTATTGTCATGGCAGCAGTTGTCGTGCCAACTGTAGTGGTCTTTGTGTTGATGGTTGAAGCCTCAGTAGTTATTGTTAGTCTTTGAGTGTTGAGCTTGTCGACTGTACTAGTGCTTGCAATGGTCTCTGATAGTCTTTTGTTTTTCACTTCCAAGGCCCTGAGTGATTCCAAACCAGTGCTTTCCAAGGCCATGACAGGTGTGTCAGTCGGTCTGACTGTCGTCCGCCTCATGGTCTCCTTGGATACCGGAGTGGTTGTTGTAGTGACTGGTCCCTCTGTGGTCTGAGTGATGCTGGCTGGTTTGACCATCATGGGGATGGGCCTCTCATTTCCTCTAGTGGTGGTCTGACCAGTGGTCTGACCAGTGGTCTCAGCCATGGCTGAGTTAATATCAGCGTTCCTGGTGGCGGTGACTGTCTGGCTCTCTGCTGTATGTCCTATAGGCGATGCAGTCGTCTTAGAAGTCACTGTTGCTACAGTGTCGGGTTGTGTTTGGATGTGATGTGTTGATTGGCTGGTCTGCCTGGCCCCTCCCACTTGGTCTCTGCTCTTTGGCCGAGCAGCTCTTGGTCCCTCCTTCCCTTTGGCTCTTTGAGGGGGTCTGTGCTGAATAAGCTGCTCCTCGATGAGGTGGTTGACTGGGCCGTCGCCACTGAACGTATCATACTCAAAGACTGGTCAGAGAAAATAACACAAACAATAGTTTACACATCGGGACAAAATTGTCAGTTTAATGTTAAACAGGAGAGATGACGGTCTGTAAGGCGGGCACTTCTGACTGACACCAAGACGAGTAATTCCAGCTCTTGCAAGAAATACAAAAACGCTATTAAAAGGGACAAATGGCCCTGGCTGCTTGGGACTGAGTCTCTGTGGAAATGGCCCTGGCTGCTTGGGACTGAGTCTCTGTGGAAATGGCCCTGGCTGCTTGGGACTGAGTCTCTGTGGAAATGGCCCTGGCTGCTTGGGACTGAGTCTCTGTGGAAATGGCCCTGGCTGCTTGGGACTGAGGCTCTGTGGAAATAACCCTGGCTGCTTGGGACTGAGGCTCTGTGGAAATGGCCCTGGCTGCTTGGGACTGAGTCTCTGTGGAAATGGCCCTGGCTGCTTGGGACTGAGTCTCTGTGGAAATGACCCTGGCTGCTTGGGACTGAGTCTCTGTGGAAATGGCCCTGGCTGCTTGGGACTGAGTCTCTGTGGAAATGGCCCTGGCTGCTTGGGACTGAGTCTCTGTGGAAATGGCCCTGGCTGCTTGGGACTGAGTCTCTGTGGAAATGGCCCTGGCTGCTTGGGACTGAGTCTCTGTGGAAATGACCCTGGCTGCTTGGGACTGAGTCTCTGTGGAAATGGCCCTGGCTGCTTGGGACTGAGTCTCTGTGGAAATGACCCTGGCTGCTTGGGACTGAGTCTCTGTGGAAATGGCCCTGGCTGCTTGGGACTGAGTCTCTGTGGAAATGGCCCTGGCTGCTTGGGACTGAGTCTCTGTGGAAATGGCCCTGGCTGCTTGGGACTGAGTCTCTGTGGAAATGACCCTGGCTGCGTGGGACTGAGTCTCTGTGGAAATGACCCTGGCTGCTTGGGACTGAGTCTCTGTGGAAATGACCCTGGCTGCTTGGGACTGAGTCTCTGTGGAAATGACCCTGGCTGCTTGGGACTGAGTCTCTGTGGAAATGACCCTGGCTGCTTGGGACTGAGTCTCTGTGGAAATGACCCTGGCTGCTTGGGACTGAGGCTCTGTGGAAATAACCCTGGCTGCTTGGGACTGAGTCTCTGTGGAAATGACCCTGGCTGCTTGGGACTGAGTCTCTGTGGAAATGACCCTGGCTGCTTGGGACTGAGTCTCTGTGGAAATAACCCTGGCTGCTTGGGACTGAGTCTCTGTGGAAATAACCCTGGCTGCTTGGGACTGAGTCTCTGTGGAAATGACCCTGGCTGCTTGGGACTGAGTCTCTGTGGAAATGACCCTGGCTGCTTGGGACTGAGTCTCTGTGGAAATAACCCTGGCTGCTTGGGACTGAGGCTCTGTGGAAATAACCCTGGCTGCTTGGGACTGAGTCTCTGTGGAAATGACCCTGGCTGCTTGGGACTGAGTCTCTGTGGAAATGACCCTGGCTGCTTGGGACTGAGTCTCTGTGGAAATGACCCTGGCTGCTTGGGACTGAGTCTCTGTGGAAATGACCCTGGCTGCTTGGGACTGAGTCTCTGTGGAAATGACCCTGGATGCTTGGGACTGAGTCTCTGTGGAAATGACCCTGGCTGCTTGGGACTGCGGCTCTGTGGAAATGGCCCTGGCTGCTTGTGACTGAGGCTCTGTGGAAATAACCCTGGCTGCTTGGGACTGAGGCTCTGTGGAAATTACCCTGGCTGCTTGGGACTGAGGCTCTGTGGAAATGAACCTGGCTGCTTGTGACTGAGGCTCTGTGGAAATAACCCTGGCTGCTTGGGACTGAGGCTCTGTGGAAATGACCCTGGCTGCTTGTGACTGAGGCTCTGTGGAAATAACCCTGGCTGCTTGGGACTGAGGCTCTGTGGAAATTACCCTGGCTGCTTGGGACTGAGGCTCTGTGGAAATGACCCTGGCTGCTTGTGACTGAGGCTCTGTGGAAATAACCCTGGCTGCTTGGGACTGAGGCTCTGTGGAAATGACCCTGGCTGCTTGGGGACTTAGGCTCTGTGGAAATGACCCTGGCTGCTTGGGGACTTAGGCTCTGTGGAAATGACCCTGGCTGCTTGGGGACTTAGGCTCTGTGGAAATGACCCTGGCTGCTTGGGACTGCGGCTCTGTGGAAATGACCCTGGCTGCTTGGGACTGAGGCTCTGTGGAAATGACCCTGGCTGCTTGGGACTGAGGCTCTGTGGAAATGACCCTGGCTGCTTGGGACTGAGGCTCTGTGGAAATGACCCTGGCTGCGTGGGACTTTACAGCTGCTGTTTCAGCATAGCCAGGGACCAGCCATTAGCCAGGGACCAGCCATTAGCCAGGGACCAGCCATTAGCCAGGGACCAGCCATTCTAAATAGCAGTTTGTGGAAAAGACAGAGATAGATATGTTGTCCGTCTGATGAGGTCAATAAGATCTGAGATCTCAAAAGTCAGAACTCACAATTCTCCCCTGGCTCCCCATCATCAGCCACCATTTGGTCAAATTTGTAGAAGGTCATCCCCCTGATCACCATCCCTTTGGGGCCAGTCTTCACCCCCTGGGACACCCTCTGGCTCTCTTGGCTGGCCCCATCCTGGGGGGTCACCTCTGGGATCACCTGGGCAGTCACCTGAGGGGTGGGGCTGGGTCCTGGTTCTGAAGCATCCGTCTTAATTAAGGGTCTGGGGGACTCGTGGCCTCCGTCAAATCTCTCCTCGTGCCTCTCCTGTCAAGTGGATGAAACATACCCATTCTTATCAGTTTGACAAAGAAACTGTCAGAAGTATCCTGATAAACAAGCACAATGATTACACAATACCTGGCAGAAGACAGACATTACAAATTGAGTTCTGTCCTGGATATGTTTTCTTATTCTCATTCCCCTCAGGTTGTGCCATTATTGTCAGAGTATGTTTTGATAAGTAAAAACAAGAAACATTTGAAAGGAACTGAACACACTCTTGAGACAACATATCAGTATACTGAATCATTTGATTGTAGGGTCCAGGTCCGCCCATCCCTGCTGGACCGTTTCCCTGCTTGCATCCCAAATGGCACCCTATTCCTGATATAGAGCACTACTTTTGGGGCAGCAGGGTAGCCTAGTGGTTAGAGCGTTGGACTAGTAACCGAAAGGTTGCAAGATCGAATCTCCGCGTCGTTCTGCCCCTGAACAGGCAGTTAACCCACTGTTCCTAGGCCGTCATTATTTCTCTCACCTGGAACACACTACTTGGTGTGGGAACCGTTATATAAAAGTCTCTGAGTTTATTGGGGAGAAAGGTGTGGGAAAAAACATGGCCGTTCTTGGTCGTTTTGTTGAAGGAACAACGTGACATGGCTAATATCAACATCATTATTTGCAGTCTACTTGGTGTGGGAACTGTTTCCTGTCTACCCAGCAGCCTACTTGGTGTGGGAACTACTGCCTGTCTTCCCATCAGCCTACTTGGTGTGGGAATTACTGGCTGTCTTCTCAGCAGCCTACTTGGTGTGTGAACTGTTTCCTGTCTTCCCAGCAGTCTACTTGGTGTGGGAACTACTGCCTGTCTTCCCAACAGCCTACTTGGTGTGTGAACTGTTTCCTGTCTTCCCAGCAGTCTACTTGGTGTGGGAACTACTGCCTGTCTTCCCAACAGCCTACTTGGTGTGTGAACTGTTTCCTGTCTTCCCAGCAGCCTACTTGGTGTGGGAACTACTGCCTGTCTTCCCAGCAGCCTACTTGGTGTGTGAACTACTGCCTGTCTTCCCAGCAGCCTACTTGGTGTGTGAACTACTGCCTGTCTTCCCAGCAAGCCTACTTGGTGTGGGAACTGTTTCCTGTCTTCCCAGCAGTCTACTTGGTGTGGGAACTACTGCCTGTCTTCTCAGCAGCCTACTTGGTGTGGGAACTACTGCCTGTCTTCCCAGCAAGCCTACTTGGTGTGGGAACTGTTTCCTGTCTTCCCAGCAGTCTACTTGGTGTGGGAACTACTGCCTGTCTTCTCAGCAGCCTACTTGGTGTGTGAGCTGCTGACTGTCTTCCCAGCAGCCTACTTGGTGTGGGAACTACTGACTGCTTATAACTTGCAGATGATTGTTGACACATCAACCAGGATTAAGGGGCAAGTTGACGTGGGACTCTTGTCATTTTGGTAATCGGTGCCTGTGGTTTCTCCTCTCCTAGGCAATCAGCAATTAGTACAAGCAGGTGTGCTCTTCACCTCTGCTAGGCAACTGGCAAATAGTGTTAGTACTTCAGTCTCCCCTGGTTTTTCAGCGGGAGCTATAAGTGCCGGTCTCGTCTGCAAAAGTAAGACTGTCGCCAAAACTAGGATGGTTATGCCGCGTTGTTCGAGGAAGGAACTAGAGGAAGACTACAGTCTCTCACTTGAGTATCTTACCTAGTTATTTTGTGTGTTTTCTATACCTGTTCTCTCCTCTTCCTGTGGGCTTTACAGACATTGCAACTCTTCTAATTGAGTTTACCCTGAGCGCACAACCGATGTGGAGTTCCTGGTCTCTGGCAGCGTTTGGAACTGCCCATCTGCGGTCAAGAGTTCCTCTCAGCCTATTCTGCCATTCAGTCCTTTGACTTTTTGTCCCTGACGGAGACATGGATCACCTCAGAGAACACTGCTACTCCAGCTGCTCTCTCTACATCTGACTACGTTTTCTCTCATAGTCTGAGAGCATCTGGTCGTCACGGCTGCAGCACAGCCCTACTCATTTCTCCTAACTGGAGATTTTAATTTCTCACCTGTCCAGCTCCTGATTTGAATTCCATGCTGTCACTGTCACTTGTCCACTCAAGCATGACATTGTTGTAATCTATCATCCACCAGGTGCCTTTGAAGAGTTCCTCAATGAGTTTGACACCTTGAATGAGCTCATTTCCTGACGATGGCTCACCGCTCTTCATACTTGGCAACTTCAACCTCCCGATGTCTGTCTTCGATTAATTTCTTTCAAACTCTCTCGTTCCCTTCCTTGCCTCTTTTGACCTCACCCTTTCACAATCCCCTCCCACTTTCACAGTCCCCTCCCACTTTCACAGTCCCCTCCCACTTTCACAGTCCCCTCCCACTGACAAAGCAGGCAAGTCACTTGACATCTTTACTAGAGGCTGTTCTACTAATCTCACTGCAGCCGCCCTCCAGGTCTATGATCACTATTTTGTTTCCTTTTCTCTCCCATCTCTCCTCCTACCCTACCCACGCAGCCCCTACAATCTCTCCTCCTACCCACGCAGCCCCTACCATCTCTCCTCCTACCCACTCAGCCCCTACCATCTCTCCTCCTACCCTACCCACGCAGCCCCTACCATCTCTCCTCCTACCCACGCAGCCCCTACCATCTCTCCTCCAACCCTACCCTCTCAGCCCCTCCCCATCTCTCCTCCAACCCTACCCTCTCAGCCCCTCCCCATCTCTCCTCCAACCCTACCCTCTCAGCCCCTCCCCATCTCTCCTCCAACCCTACCCTCTCAGCCCCTCCCCATCTCTCCTCCAACCCTACCCTCTCAGCCCTTCCCCATCTCTCCTCCAACCCTACCCTCTCAGCCCCTACCCATCTCTCCTCCAACCCTACCCTCTCAGCCCCTACCCATCTCTCCCTTCTGCTAAATCCTTCTCCCTCCTGATTACGCCTCTTTAAACCTACTCTCCTCCCTTTCCGCATCCTATGATTCTCACTGTCCCCGTACCCTCCCGGCCGGCTCAGCCTCCCCTCCTGCTCCGTGGCTGAGTTTCTCACTGTCCCCGTACCCTCCTGCTCCGTGGCTGAGTTTCTCACTGTCCCCGTACCCTCCCGGCTCGGCCTCCCCTCCTGCTCCGTGGCTGACTTTCTCACTGTCCCCGTACCCTCCCGTCCGGCTCGGCCCTCCTGCTCCGTGGCTGAGTTTCTCACTGTCCCCGTACCTTCCCTCCCTAACCCTAACCCTAACCCTAAGTACCTTCCCGGCTCGGCCTACCCTCCTGCTCCGTGGCTGAGTTTCTCACTGTCCCCGTACCCTCCCGGCTCGGCCTCCCCTCCTGCTCCGTGGCTGAGTTTCTCACTGTCCCCGTACCCTCCCGGCTCGGCCTCCCCTCCTGCTCCGTGGCTGAGTTTCTCACTGTCCCCGTACCCTCCCGGCTCGGCCTTCCCTCCTGCTCCGTGGCTGAGTTTCTCACTGTCCCCGTACCCTCCCGGCTCGGCCTACCCTCCTGCTCCGTGGCTGAGTTTCTCACTGTCCCCGTACCCTCCCGGCTCGGCCTTCCCTCCTGCTCCGTGGCTGAGTTTCTCACTGTCCCCGTACCCTCCCGGCTCGGCCTCCCCTCCTGCTCCGTGGCTGAGTTTCTCACTGTCCCCGTACCCTCCCGGCTCGGCCCTCCTGCTCCGTGGCTGAGTTTCTCACTGTCCCCGTACCCTCCCGGCTCGGCCTTCCCTCCTGCTCCGTGGCTGAGTTTCTCACTGTCCCCGTACCCTCCCGGCTCGGCCCTCCTGCTCCGTGGCTGAGTTTCTCACTGTCCCCGTACCCTCCCGGCTCGGCCTTCCCTCCTGCTCCGTGGCTGAGTTTCTCACTGTCCCCGTACCCTCCCGGCCGGCTCGGCCCTCCTGCTCCGTGGCTGAGTTACTCATCGCGAGCTCAGAACAGGGCTGCGGACAGTTGAGCAAAAATTGAGGAAAACTAAACTTTCGGAGAACCTTCTTCCTCTCTACCTTCTCATCTGCTGCTGAAGCCACTTTCTATCACTTCATATTTGAAACTTCTGCCTCTAACCCTAGGAAACTCTAACCCCTCCTCCACCCCCTCCCTCCTCCCTCTCTCTCTCTGCGGGAGACTTTGTCAACCACTTTGAAAAGAAAGTTGACGACATCCGCTCCTCATTCACTCAGCCTATTGAGTCCACATGGTCTCACTCACACAGAACTACCCTACGCCTCCACTTCTTTCTCCCCTCTCTCTCCAGATGACATCCTGTGACTAGTGAGATCTGGCCACCCAACAACCTGCCCACTCGATCCCCATCCCCTCCTCCCTTCTCCAGACCATCTCTGGAGACCTTCTCACTTCCCTCATCAACTCATCTCTGACCACTGGCTGTGTTCCATCCTCATCAACTCATCCCTGACCACTGGCTGTGTTCCATCCTCATCAACTCATCCCTGACCACTGGCTGTGTTCCATCCTCATCAACTCATCCCTGACCACTGGCTGTGTTCCATCCTCATCAACTCATCCCTGACCACTGGCTGTGTTCCATCCTCATCAACTCATCCCTGACCACTGGCTGTGTTCCATCCTCATCAACTCATCCCTGACCACTGGCTGTGTTCCATCCTCATTAACTCATCCCTGACCACTGACTGTGTTCCATCCTCATCAACTCATCCCTGACCACTGGCTGTGTTCCATCCTCATCAACTCATCCCTGACCACTGGCTGTGTTCCATCCTCATCAACTCATCCCTGACCACAGGCTGCGTCCCCTCTGACTTCAAAATGACCTGAGTCATTTCCCTCCTCCAGAAACTAACACTCGACTCATCTGATGTCAAAAACTACAGACCTGTATACCTTCTTTTCTTTCCAAAACACTTGAGCGTTCTGTCTCTCATCAACTCTCTCGTTATCTCTCTCAAAGCGATCTTCTTGACCCTAACCAGCCAGGTTACAAGGTGGGTCACTCAACCAAGACTGCCCTTCTCTGTGTCAAGACTGCCCTTCTCTGTGTTACGGAGGCTCTCTGCCAAAGCTGACTTTCTCTCGTCTGTTCTCATACTTCTAGAGCTATCTGCTGCCTTTGACACCGGGACCCATCAGATCCTCCTCTCCACCCTCTCAGGGCTGGGCGTCTCAGGCTCTGCACACTCTTAGATTGCAACCTACCTTGCAGGCCGCTCCTACCAGGTGACGTAGAGAGGATATGTCTCTGCACTACATACACTCACTACTGGTGTCCCCCAGGGCTCGGTTCTTGGCCCTCTCTTTTTCTCTCTATACACCAAGTCACTCGTCTCCATCATCTCCTCACATGGTTACACCTAGTATTGCTATGTGGATGGCACTCAACAATTTTTATCCTTTCCCGCTTCTGACACCCAGGTGGCGACATGCATCTCTGCGTGCCTGGCAGATATCTCAGCTTGGATGTTGGCCCACCACCTCAAACTCAACCTCGACAAGACAGAGCTGCTCCTCCTCCCGGGGAATGCCTGCCCGCTCAAAGACCTCTCCAGCACGATTGATAACTTAACAGTGTCACCCTCCCAGAGTGCAAAGAACCTTGGCGTGACCCTGGACTAAACCCTGTCGTTCTCTGCAAATATCAAAGCGGTGATTCACTCCTGCAGGTTGATGCTCTACAACATCTGTATAAATCGACCCTACCTCACACAGGAAGCGGCACAGGTCCTAATCCAGGGACTTACCTCCCGTCTTGACTACTGCAACTCGCTGTTGGCTGGTCTCCCCGCTTGTGCCATCAAACCCCAGCCCTCCTGGTTTTCAACCTTCCCAAGCTCTCCCATCCCACTCCTCCGCACTCTCTACTGGCTTCCAGTTGGAGCTTGCATCCACTATGGTGCTTGCCTACAGAACAGCAAGAGGAACTGCCCCTCCCTACCTTCAGGCTATGCTCAAACCCTACACCCCGAGCACTCCGTTCTGCCACCTCTGGTCTCTTGGCCTCCCAGCCCTACGGGAGGGCAGCTCCTGCTCAGCCCAGTCCAAGCTCTTCTCTGTCCTGGCACCCCAATGGTGGAACCAGCTTACCCCTGAAACTGGGACCCTGCCCATCTCACAAATGCACCTAAACCCTTCCTCTTCAAAGAGTATACATTTCAAAGAGCGGGACACTAATCCGGGCGATTATAATAAATCCCGCTATGCCCTCAGACGAACCATCAAACAGGCAAAACGTCCAGGACTAAGATTGAATCCTACTACACCGGCTCTGATGCTCATCAGATATGACAGGGCATTCAAACTATTACGGACTACAAAGGGAAACCCAGCCATGACGAGTGAAATGCCTTTTATGCTCGCTTCGAGGCAAGCAACACTGAAACATTCATGAGAGCACCAGCTGTTCCGGATGACTGTGTGATCAAGCTCTCCATAGCTGATGTGAGCAAGACCTTGAAACAGGTCAACATTCACAAGGCCAGACGGATTACCAGGACATGTACTCAGAGCATGAGCAGACCAACTGGCAGGTGTCTTCACCGACATTTTCAACCTCTCTCTGACAGAGTCTGTAATACCGACAGACAAGCAGACATCCATAGTCCCTGTACCTAGGAAAGCGAAGGTAATCTGCCTAAATGACTACCACCCCATAGCACTCACGTCGGTAGCCATGGCTCACATCAACACCATCATCCCGGAAACCCTAGACCCACTCCAATTTGCATACCGCCCCAAAAGATCCACAGATGATGCAATATCAATCGCACTCCACACTGGAAGGAAGGAACCTAATGTGAGAATGCTGTTCATTGACTACAGCTCAGCGTTCAACACCATAGTGCCCACAAAGCTCATCACTAAGCTAAGGACCCTGGGACTAAACACCTCTCTCTGCAACTGGATCCTGGACTTCCTGATGAACTGCCCCAAAGTGGTAATGGTAGGCAACAACACATCTGCCACGCTGATCCTTAACACAGGGGCCCCTCAGGGGTGCGTGCTTAGTCCCCTCCTGTACTCCCTGTTCACCCATGACTGCGTGGCCAAGCACGACTCCAACACCATCATTAAGTTTGCTGACGACACAGCAGTGGTAGGCCTGATCACTGACAACGATGAGATAGCCTATAGGGAGGAGGTCAGAGACCTGTCCATGTGGTGCCAGGACAACAACCTCTCCCTCAACATGAGCAAGAAAAAGGAGCTGATCGTGGACTACAGGAAAAGGAGGGGTTGTTGTCCTGGGGTTGTTGTCCACTCGAGGAGGGGTTGTTGTCCACTCGAGATCATTGGTGCTGCAGTGTTACCAAACCTGATGACCCCCAGATCCTACCCACCTCTTTATTCTGATAGGTTGTAGCCACATCACTCAGTCTCTTCTTCTCCTGCCTCAGGGGGAGTGAGGGGGATGGTGTCTCCTTCACCTGCTGTGGCTGGATAGAGGGTCTCCTCTCTTGGTCTGGACCAGCCTCATCCTGGCTGTGGTTCTGAGAGACTGCTTGGTTCTAGTTGGACACATATAGGATATTTTCTTATGGTAAAATAATGACACTGTTTGTCAGTGCTTTATAATAGACTGTATCTCATTCACAAGCAGATACATTTAAATACATATCAGCCACTCAATAAGTGAGCATGTTTTCTGGGAAATGGGACCTTGGCCAAACCAGGTAGGCTAGTCGAGAACACCTTTATTTAACCAGGTAGGCTAGTTGAGAACAAGTTATCATTTGCAACTGCGACCTGGCCAAGATAAAGCAAAGCAGTGCGACACATACAACAACACTGAGTTACATATGGAATGAACAAAACATACAGTCAATAATACAGTAGGTAAATCTATATGCAGCATGTGCAAATGAGGTAGGATAAGAGAGATAAGGCAATAAATAGGCTGTGGTGGTGAAGTAATTACAATATAGCAATTAAACACTGGAATGGCAGGATGTGCAGAAGATGAATGTGCAAGTTCAGATACTGGGGTGCAAAGGAGCAAAATAAATAAATACAGTATGGGGATGAGGTAGTTGGATGGGCTATTTACAGATGAGATATGTGCAGTGATCTGTGAGCTGCTCTGACAGCTGGTGCTTAAAGCTAGTGAGGGAGGTAAGAGTCTCTATCAAGAAAAGTTATGCTTCAGACATAATTCATTTCTAATTTCCATCATTTAAATGGAGTGTGTTGGACACAACTTTCAGGTCCATAAAGGCCAGTCGCCTGTGGCATGCATCAGAACCACTAATAAAGCAGAGTAATGGCTCCTGGGAGACCCATTCTATTCTAAGTGATTGGTTTCCTTCCATTCAACTGGCCTGTCTGGTTGTTCTAATCTACAACATACAGTATACACCCAGTCTACTTACTGTTTCATATGGAGTTCTGTTTTCATTCAGTGTGTGGGCGTGCTGCTGTGCTCACCACATGTCAGATTCCCTGTATGTGCCCGGCAGCCCATGATGTATATAGTCTACTCTTTACAGGCCGAGATAGGGTTGTCTTCCTCGGTGACGGCAGGACTTACCTTTTCAATGTTTTCCACACGGTCCAGGAGCTTAGTGGTGACGGAGTGGAGCTTCAGGAGATCCAGGCCATAGAAGGATCCCTCCAGCAATTCAGTAATCATGGAGAGCTAGAACGGATGAAGTCATTTCCATCAGACGGGTTGCTCTCATTCTGAGCACAGCACAGGCATGCCACAATCAAACTATTTCCCACAGCCCATCCATAGAGATTACTCTCTCAGCACAGACATGCCATAAAACTCCATAGCCCATCCATGAGTATAAAATTCAAAATTGAACATCCAAATCCTCAAATGAATCCTAAAAAAAGGTGTCAGAAGACAGAAGCTGCAGTGACACTGAGGAGGACACAGACAGAGCCACCGTTTGTAATATGATGGAGTGGATCCAGGCGAGATCACCTTGATGTTATCCTTCCCAGATTCCCGTAGCTGCTTCAACCTGAAGTCCCCCTCGCAGGGATTGACCGCCGACGGAGGAGCGATGCAGGCACACTTGCACTCTGGCCCCGAGGTGATAGTCTCTACGGTGTAGTAGTCCTGCGCCGTGCCGCTGCCCTCTTCTATCCGCCGGCAGGCGCTCCTGCTCAGGGGTCTGACAACACATTTACAGCGACAGTCAGAGCCTTCCGAGAGGGCTTTCACTTTGTCATAATCACCCAGCAGCTACAAAGAGAAGAGGACGGACGCATTTTCCACCACGTATAATCAGAACACATTTTACTTGATACAAATGCATCTTGACCATATGTTCAGTATAGGAATGCTTTCAATATTGCCCTGTTTTCAGCATAGGCATGTTTTTAGTATAGGCATGCTTTCAGTATTGGCATGCTTTCAGTATAGGCATGCATTCAGTAAATGCCATGTTTCACTATAGGCATGCATTCAGTATAGGCATGTTTTCACTATAGGCATGCATTCAGTAAATGCCATGTTTCAGTATAGGCATGTTTTCAGTATAGGCATGTTTTCAGTATTGACATGCTTTCAGTAAATGCCATGTTTCAGTATAGGCATGTTTTCAGTATTGGCATTATTTCAGTAAATGCCATGTTTCAGTATAGGCATGTTTTCAGTATTGGCATGCTTTCAGTATAGGCATGCATTCAGTAAAGGCATGTTTTCACTATAGGCATGCATTCAGTAAAGGCATGTTTTCACTATAGGCATGCATTCAGTATAGGCATGTTTTCAGTAAAGGCATGTTTTCACTATAGGCATGCGTTCAGTATAGGCATGTTTTCACTATAGGCATGCATTCAGTAAAGGCATGTTTTTAGTATAGGCAGTGCCACCATATATTACCCATTTTAAAATACTGAATCAATATTGACTAATGCAAATAGATCTGTTGACATGAACAACTCTTCCAGTTGATTATAGGTTAGGTGATGTCACCATGGACCTACCTGGGTCAGAATGTTATGATGCGTGTCCATCTCTTCCTGTAGCGTGTCATTCTCATCTCCAAGGTCCTCTTTATGTTCGGGGTTAATCCCAGGATTAGTGTCCGCAGGTATGGCCGTGCCCGCGCACTCCTTTGGAGCAGCTGAACATAACGCCAAAAACACGCACCAAATTACGCACAGGAAAGCCCTTTCACTCATCATGTAGGCTAAGGCCCAAAAGAAGGAAAAATCTGCATAAAAAAAAAATTTAAACTGCCTTTCACTTTAAATTTGAGATTGTATTTTCATTTGATCCCAGACGAATTGCATCTTTCTATTTCATCAGCAAATCGCCTTTTCCTGCTTGGTAAGTGAAAAGCAAGTGTTTTATGGTCCTCTGTCTGTGTGTGTGTAAGTGCATCGGCTGGGAGTGACTGCGGGGGATGAGAGGGACTGGGCTCAGTGCGCTGGAGTCCTAGGACGGACGAGAGAAAGGAGAGGACCTGAAAGAACCAGGGGCAAGGAGGAGTTTGCTGCAAAGGGGAATTTCCAAGTGGCACACAATGAATACATAAAATGACAGCCATGTTGGAAATATTAGAATGAAGAGTGTCCATTTAAAAATGTTTGAATCATGATAATGTCCGCCACATAGATTTTCTGAGTAGTTTATCTTTAAAATAGTTTATGAAGCAACTTTCCTAGACAGAAGAGAATGAACCAAGCTACAGCCATGCGATATGGTCTTTGGTGCCCCCTGGTGGTAGGTCGCAAGGCAGACCATAAACACTACTTTGCACCAGTCATGTAGCCATTTCTCTATTTCTGGAGAACGAGCCAGCACATGAGATACACACTCATTCTACGAACAACAGAATACACACATTCCCCATATTTTTTTATTTCCATTTAAGGCACATTGTTCTCGCCAAAGTCCTTGACAGGTGAGGCAATCTGGGTAATCCTGACAAAGTAAAGCCCTGGTTACAACATCAAAACACACACACACACACACCTCTTCTATAGACATATATAGGATCATTAAAATATGAGAGTAAACAGACTCATAATAATCACATCCTTCATTATTAACCCAATCTCATACATACAATACACACCCTGCAGTGTCTTCCTGATCACTAATTACTACATTACTGCAATGTCTCTCTGGGTGTGCATTTTCTTTTCTCCTTCTTGGCTCTGCCTTTTGTAGTAGACTTATAAACTTATAAAGTGGCAAGTGGTCAACCATTGCTGTTCTATTCACGTCCCTGTGTGCTGTGACCATTAAAACATCACAACTGATGATGATGATAGAAGTTTCATATAGTTGTTTGATTGGAGTATTAGAAGGTTAGTTTGGGTGCCAGTCTTCCTGCTCAACTCCCTATGGAATTGTGACACAGCCCCTCTGCTCTATCCTCTCCTCTGCTGCCACTGGCAGGACCAGGTGAGAGATGCGGCTCCACAGACCACTGAACTTGTCCAGGTCCATCAAGTCAAAGGCGGCCGGCTGGTCAGAGGAGAGGAACTTGTCCTGCAGGTGGTCATCCACCATCTCCTCCACGGCACTCAGTCCCAGGCTGGCCGGCAGCTCCTCCTCACCCCCCAGCAGCACGGTGAATATGAGCAAGGCCTCTTTGTAGGCTGCATTCTCGTGGTCACAGTAGCGGTAGAATATGATCGTGGAACCCGGGGGCAGCTCCTCAAAGCGGTGGATGACGGCTACGGGCTGGTCCCCCTCGAAGGCTTCCCCCAGCTGGGTGTCGATGTCCAGCTTGACCTGGTCGCTGTCCTGGCCAGCCTTGCTGGCCCCGTCGATGTGGAGGATGGACGAGGTGTTGAGGGCAGAGGAGAAGGCGGAGGCCAGCTGCAGGGCAAGGCAGTGCAGCGTCTTCTCCCCCCTGCGGCCTGCTGTCAGCATCAGGCTGACTGGCTCCGTGGGCCGGGTCGTCTGGAGGTGCCTCTCCAGGTGGATCCTGCTCCTCCTCCACAGCTCAGACCGCTGCCCAGGGAAAGCCACCTCCACCTTCTTCAACGCTCTGTGGAAGGTCTCTGTTCGGTTGAACACTGTGTTCTCAGGGCGAGACTCAGTGATGAAGCTCACAGCCACAGCCACCAGCAACACTAGAAGCATCAAAATGGTCACAGAACCTGTAGAAAAAGCTGAAACAGAAACAAAATAACTTGTTATTTGTGGTTCTGATTTCCATGGTTTAGAATTAGTCATGAGGGAGAATATATATATATATTTTTAAACACTATAGCCTATTTCCCTTGAATTGCAAGTGCCACATCAAATCAGTCAGAGACTACCTAGTGTCTACTAACCAATGAAAACAGAAAGGAAGTGGCAGTCTTACAGGATGGGTATTCACATTCTTTAGTAGCCCTCTGGTCTGTGATGAGGAGTGGAATCTGGGGCTCTACAGCTCCATCCTTATCTTCCTCTTCAGAGCCTCTCTTACTGCTCTCCACTTGGGCAGTGGCGTTGTTCTCCTCTGGATCACGGCCTGGCTGTTCCATCACTGCAGCAGAAGGCCCCGTCTCCTTTTTTACTAGAGCTACAGGAAACATAGAGGATGAACACAACAAGCAGTGCCTGGTGAAATTATTACACACCTCTTGCACCTCTCTGATTCAGAGGGGTTGGGTTAAATGTGGAAGATGCACTTCAGTTGTACTGCTGACTAGGTATCCCCCTTTCCCGCCATCAATTTAAATAACAAAAATAGATAAAATTAGATGTTTTTCCTACCGATCTACACAACCTACTCCACATTTTCAAAGGTAAAAGAAATGTTAGATTTTAGATGGAGATGTCTTGATTGTGTCTGTCTTTATACCCCAGAATTCATACTTGGCGGAGGCATCCTTGGCAGCCATTACAGAAGTAAATCATTTTGAATAAGATTCTACCAACCTCGCACAACTCTTAGGGCAACATACAGTGTACAAAACATTACATCTAAAAAAAGGGATTACATTGGATTGTTTTACCCTACAGATCTACTCCACATTCACAAAGTGAAATAAAATCCACTCCAAATCATCCATTCGGTTTGCAACAAAGCCGTTAAGTAATACTGCAAGACAACACTGAAAAGACATTTACTTGTTGGCCTAAATTACACACTAGATTGGGTCAAATCCAATACAACAGAGTAAAAACCCTCTGCATGTTCAAGTATTGTGATGGCAGCATCATGTTATGGGTATGCTTGTCACCAGCAGGGACTGGGGAGTTTGTCAGGATCAGAAGAAATATGAAAGGAACAAAGCTCAGGTAAAACGTTAAGAAAAAAACCCACCTCAGTCTTCTGAAAACTAAAACTATCCCAGGTTTAGAATTAAACTAAATATATTGCCAAGGACACACCAGAATGGCTTTCCAGTAGGTTGAGTGTTCCAGTCTCAGTCCGGACTTAAAATTGCTTAGAAATCAGAGACAAGTTTCAATATTGCTGTCCATCAATGATTCCTAACCAAATGAACTGAGCTGGAGCAAATTTGACAAAAACTATGGATATACACAGTGTAACAAAACATTAAGAACACCTGCTCTTTTCATGACAGACTGACCAGGTGAAGGCTTTGATCCCTTATTGATGTCACTTGTTAAATCCACTTCAATCAGTGTATGAATACAAGGAAGATGTTCTTAATGTTTTGTGCATCACTGGTTTTGGACATGAGGCCGTAGCCAATATGCATATCACATACACTTTGTCATGTAGGATATTTATAAAATGTAGGCTACATTAAACCTGTATTTATAAATTATTTCAATGTTGGCCTCGCTGATCCAATTCTGATCGTAGAAATTCCTTGAGATTGTGAAGTGTCATTTTCTTTTTTTACATATCCAGTTGGAAAACTGAAATCTATATTTTTTGGGTCCAACATTTTTTTTTTTTACTTGTCCTGGAAAGAGGACAAGTGTTAATGTCAAGACCTGCAAGAAGACAGAATCAGGGAATTAGACGGTACCATTGTTTGGGGGAGAAACATTCCACTTTTCTCACCTTCGGTATCAAGATCCTCCAAGTTCTGGCTCAAGATGCACACACTTGATGTATTTGGGGGTAAAGAGGAATCCTGGTTCTGGTTGCTCTGCTCTGCAGGAGTATCTCTATCTGCAGTTCTCTGCTCTACCTGAGCATCTTTCTCTGTAGAGTGGCTCTCACTGCTCTCCACTTGGGCAGTGGCGTTGTTCTCCTCTGGATCACGGCCTGGCTGTTCCATCACTGCAGCAGAAGGCCCCGTCTCCTTTTTTACTAGAGCTACAGGAAACAGAGGA
The DNA here is from genome assembly GCF_002021735.2 of Oncorhynchus kisutch. Lineage (NCBI taxonomy): Eukaryota > Metazoa > Chordata > Actinopteri > Salmoniformes > Salmonidae > Oncorhynchus > Oncorhynchus kisutch. The sequence goes on from NC_034186.2 coordinate 6,941,254, forward strand.
TGAACACAACAAGCAGTGCCTGGTGAAAGTATACACACCTCTTGCACCTCTCTGATTCAGAGGGGTTGGGTTAAATGTGGAAGATGCACTTCAGTTGTACTGCTGACTAGGTATCCCCCTTTCCCATTTTACTGCCATCAATTTAAATAACAATAATAGATTAAATTAGATGTTTTTCCTACCGATCTACACAACCTACTCCACATTTTCAAAGGTAAAAGAAATGTTAGATTTTAGATGGAGATGTCTTGATTGTGTCTGTCTTTATACCCCAGAATTCATACTTGGCGGAGGCATCCTTGGCAGACATTACAGAAGTAAATCCTTTTGAATAGGATTCTACCAACCTCGCACAACTCTTAGGGCAACATACAGTGTACAAAACATTACATCTAAAAAGGGATTACATTGGATTGTTTTACCCTACAGATCTACTCCACATTCACAAAATGAAATAAAAATCCACTCCAAATCATCCATTCGGTTTGCAACAAAGCCGTTAAGTAATACTGCAAGACAACACTGAAAAGACATTTACTTGTTGGCCTAAATTACACACTAGATTGGGTCAAATCCAATACAACACAAGTAAAAACCCTCTGCATGTTCAAGTATTGTGTTGGCAGCATCATGTTATGGGTATGCTTGTCACCAGCAGGGACTGGGGAGTTTGTCAGGATCAGAAGAAATATGAAAGGAACAAAGCTCAGGTAAAACGTTAAGAAAAAAACCCACCTCAGTCTTCTGAAAACTAAAACTATCCCAGGTTTAGAATTAAACTAAATATATTGCCAAGGACACACCAGAATGGCTTTCCAGTAGGTTGAGTGTTCCAGTCTCAGTCCGGACTTAAAATTGCTTAGAAATCAGAGACAAGTTTCAATATTGCTGTCCATCAATGATTCCTAACCAAATGAACTGAGCTGGAGCAAATTTGACAAAAACTATGGATATACACAGTGTAACAAAACATTAAGAACACCTGCTCTTTTCATGACAGACTGACCAGGTGAAGGCTTTGATCCCTTATTGATGTCACTTGTTAAATCCACTTCAATCAGTGTATGAATACAAGGAAGATGTTCTTAATGTTTTGTGCATCACTGGTTTTGGACATGAGGCCGTAGCCAATATGCATATCACATACACTTTGTCATGTAGGATATTTATAAAATGTAGGCTACATTAAACCTGTATTTATAAATTATTTCAATGTTGGCCTCGCTGATCCAATTCTGATCGTAGAAATTCCTTGAGATTGTGAAGTGTCATTTTCTTTTTTTACATATCCAGTTGGAAAACTGAAATCTATATTTTTTGGGTCCAACATTTTTTTTTTTTTACTTGTCCTGGAAAGAGGACAAGTGTTAATGTCAAGACCTGCAAGAAGACAGAATCAGGGAATTAGACGGTACCATTGTTTGGGGGAGAAACATTCCACTTTTCTCACCTTCGGTATCAAGATCCTCCAAGTTCTGGCTCAAGATGCACACACTTGATGTATTTGGGGGTAAAGAGGAATCCTGGTTCTGGTTGCTCTGCTCTGCAGGAGTATCTCTATCTGCGGTTCTCTGCTCTACCTGAGCATCTTTCTCTGTAGAGTGGCTCTCACTGCTCTCCACTTGGGCAGTGGCGTTGTTCTCCTCTGGATCACGGCCTGGCTGTTCCATCACTGCAGCAGAAGGCCCCGTCTCCTTTTTTACTAGAGCTACAGGAAACAGAGGATGAACACAACAAGCAGTGCCTGGTGAAAGTATACACACCTCTTGCACCTCTCTGATTCAGAGGGGTTGGGTTAAATGTGGAAGATGCACTTCAGTTGTACTGCTGACTAGGTATCCCCCTTTCCCATTTTACTGCCATCAATTTAAATAACAATAATAGATTAAATTAGATGTTTTTCCTACCGATCTACACAACCTACTCCACATTTTCAAAGGTAAAAGAAATGTTAGATTTTAGATGGAGATGTCTTGATTGTGTCTGTCTTTATACCCCAGAATTCATACTTGGCGGAGGCATCCTTGGCAGACATTACAGAAGTAAATCCTTTTGAATAGGATTCTACCAACCTCGCACAACTCTTAGGGCAACATACAGTGTACAAAACATTACATCTAAAAAGGGATTACATTGGATTGTTTTACCCTACAGATCTACTCCACATTCACAAAATGAAATAAAAATCCACTCCAAATCATCCATTCGGTTTGCAACAAAGCCGTTAAGTAATACTGCAAGACAACACTGAAAAGACATTTACTTGTTGGCCTAAATTACACACTAGATTGGGTCAAATCCAATACAACACAAGTAAAAACCCTCTGCATGTTCAAGTATTGTGTTGGCAGCATCATGTTATGGGTATGCTTGTCACCAGCAGGGACTGGGGAGTTTGTCAGGATCAGAAGAAATATGAAAGGAACAAAGCTCAGGTAAAACATTAAGAGAAAAACCCACCTCAGTCTTCTGAAAACTAAAACTATCCCAGGTTTAGAATTAAACTAAATATATTGCCAAGGACACACCAGAATGGCTTTCCAGTAGGTTGAGTGTTCCAGTCTCAGTCCGGACTTAAAATTGCTTAGAAATCAGAGACAAGTTTCAATATTGCTGTCCATCAATGATTCCTAACCAAATGAACTGAGCTGAAGCAAATTTGACAAAAACTATGGATATACACAGTGTAACAAAACATTAAGAACACCTGCTCTTTTCATGACAGACTGACCAGGTGAAGGCTTTGATCCCTTATTGATGTCACTTGTTAAATCCACTTCAATCAGTGTATGAATACAAGGAAGATGTTCTTAATGTTTTGTGCATCACTGGTTTTGGACATGAGGCTGTAGCCAATATGCATATCACATACACTTTGTCATGTAGGATATTTATTAAATGTAGGCTACATTAAACCTGTATTTATAAATTATTTCAATGTTGGCCTCGCTGATCCAATTCTGATCGTAGAAATTCCTTGAGATTGTGAAGTGATTTTTTTTACATATCCAGTTGGAAAACTGAAATCTATATTTTTTGTGCCCAACCTTTTTAAAAACTTGTCCTGGAAAGAGGACAAGTGTTAATGTCAAGACCTGCAAGAAGACAGAATCAGGGAATTAGACGGTACCATTGTTTGGGGGAGAAACATTCCACTTTTCTCACCTTCGGTATCAAGATCCTCCAAGTTCTGGCTCCCCTGACCACTTGATGTATTTGGGGGTAAAGAGGAATCCTGGTTCTGGTTGCTCTGCTCTGCAGGAGTATCTCTATCTGCGGTTCTCTGCTCTACCTGAGCATCTTTCTCTGTAGAGTGGCTCTCACTGCTCTCCACTTGGGCAGTGGCGTTGTTCTCCTCTGGATCACGGCCTGGCTGTTCCATCACTGCAGCAGAAGGCCCCGTCTCCTTTTTTACTAGAGCTACAGGAAACAGAGGATGAACACAACAAGCAGTGCCCGGTGAAATTATTATACACCTCTTGCACCTCTCTGATTCAGAGGGGTTGGGTTAAATGTGGAAGACACATTTCAGTTGAATACATTCAGATGACATTTACTTTTTGGCCTAAATTACAAACTAGATTGGGTCAAATCCAATACAACTGAGGAAAACCCTCTGCATGTTCAAGTATTGTGATGGCAGCATCATGTTATGGGTATGCTTGTCACCAGCAGGAACTAGGGTGTTTGTCAGGATCAGAAGAAATATGAAAGGAACAAAGCTCAGGTAAAACGTTAAGAAAAAAACCCACCTCAGTCTTCTGAAAACTAAAACTATCCCAGGTTTAGAATTAAACTAAATATATTGCCAAGGACACACCAGAATGGCTTTCCAGTAGGTTGAGTGTTCCAGTCTCAGTCCGGACTTAAAATTGCTTAGAAATCAGAGACAAGTTTCAATATTGCTGTCCATCAATGATTCCTAACCAAATGAACTGAGCTGGAGCAAATTTGACAAAAACTATGGATATACACAGTGTAACAAAACATTAAGAACACCTGCTCTTTTCATGACAGACTGACCAGGTGAAGGCTTTGATCCCTTATTGATGTCACTTGTTAAATCCACTTCAATCAGTGTATGAATACAAGGAAGATGTTCTTAATGTTTTGTGCATCACTGGTTTTGGACATGAGGCTGTAGCCAATATGCATATCACATACACTTTGTCATGTAGGATATTTATTAAATGTAGGCTACATTAAACCTGTATTTATAAATTATTTCAATGTTGGCCTCGCTGATCCAATTCTGATCGTAGAAATTCCTTGAGATTGTGAAGTGATTTTTTTTACATATCCAGTTGGAAAACTGAAATCTATATTTTTTGTGCCCAACCTTTTTAAAAACTTGTCCTGGAAAGAGGACAAGTGTTAATGTCAAGACCTGCAAGAAGACAGAATCAGGGAATTAGACGGTACCATTGTTTGGGGGAGAAACATTCCACTTTTCTCACCTTCGGTATCAAGATCCTCCAAGTTCTGGCTCCCCTGACCACTTGATGTATTTGGGGGTAAAGAGGAATCCTGGTTCTGGTTGCTCTGCTCTGCAGGAGTATCTCTATCTGCGGTTCTCTGCTCTACCTGAGCATCTTTCTCTGTAGAGTGGCTCTCACTGCTCTCCACTTGGGCAGTGGCGTTGTTCTCCTCTGGATCACGGCCTGGCTGTTCCATCACTGCAGCAGAAGGCCCCGTCTCCTTTTTTACTAGAGCTACAGGAAACAGAGGATGAACACAACAAGCAGTGCCCGGTGAAATTATTACACACCTCTTGCACCTCTCTGATTCAGAGGGGTTGGGTTAAATGTGGAAGACACATTTCAGTTGAATACATTCAGATGACATTTACTTTTTGGCCTAAATTACAAACTAGATTGGGTCAAATCCAATACAACTGAGGAAAACCCTCTGCATGTTCAAGTATTGTGATGGCAGCATCATGTTATGGGTATGCTTGTCACCAGCAGGAACTAGGGTGTTTGTCAGGATCAGAAGAAATATGAAAGGAACAAAGCTCAGGTAAAACGTTAAGAAAAAAACCCACCTCAGTCTTCTGAAAACTAAAACTATCCCAGGTTTAGAATTAAACTAAATATATTGCCAAGGACACACCAGAATGGCTTTCCAGTAGGTTGAGTGTTCCAGTCTCAGTCCGGACTTAAAATTGCTTAGAAATCAGAGACAAGTTTCAATATTGCTGTCCATCAATGATTCCTAACCAAATGAACTGAGCTGGAGCAAATTTGACAAAAACTATGGATATACACAGTGTAACAAAACATTAAGAACACCTGCTCTTTTCATGACAGACTGACCAGGTGAAGGCTTTGATCCCTTATTGATGTCACTTGTTAAATCCACTTCAATCAGTGTATGAATACAAGGAAGATGTTCTTAATGTTTTGTGCATCACTGGTTTTGGACATGAGGCCGTAGCCAATATGCATATCACATACACTTTGTCATGTAGGATATTTATTAAATGTAGGCTACATTAAACCTGTATTTATAAATTATTTCAATGTTGGCCTCGCTGATCCAATTCTGATCGTAGAAATTCCTTGAGATTGTGAAGTGATTTTTTTTACATATCCAGTTGGAAAACTGAAATCTATATTTTTTGTGCCCAACCTTTTTAAAAACTTGTCCTGGAAAGAGGACAAGTGTTAATGTCAAGACCTGCAAGAAGACAGAATCAGGGAATTAGACGGTACCATTGTTTGGGGGAGAAACATTCCACTTTTCTCACCTTCGGTATCAAGATCCTCCAAGTTCTGGCTCCCCTGACCACTTGATGTATTTGGGGGTAAAGAGGAATCCTGGTTCTGGTTGCTCTGCTCTGCAGGAGTATCTATATCTGCGGTTCTCTGCTCTACCTGAGCATCTTTCTCTGTAGAGTGGCTCTCACTGCTCTCCACTTTGGCAGTGGTGTTGTTCTCCTCTGGATCACGGCCTGGCTGTTCCATCACTGCAGCAGAAGGCCCCGTCTCCTTTTTTACTAGAGCTACAGGAAACATAGAGGATGAACACAACAAGCAGTGCCTGGTGAAATTATTACACACCTCTTGCACCTCTCTGATTCAGAGGGGTTGGGTTAAATGTGAAAGATGCACTTCAGTTGTACTGCTGACTAGGTATCCCCCTTTCCCATTTTACTGCCATCAATTTAAATAACAATAATAGATTAAATTAGATGTTTTTCCTACCGATCTACACAACCTACTCCACATTTTCAAAGGTAAAAGAAATGTTAGATTTTAGATGGAGATGTCTTAATTGTGTCTGTCTTTATACCCCAGAATTCATACTTGGCGGAGGCATCATTGGCAGCCATTACAGAAGTAAATCATTTTGAATAAGATTCTACCAACCTCGCACAACTCTTAGGGCAACATTCAGTCTACAAAACATTACATCTAAAAAGGGATTTGGTGTGCCCCTGGTGACTCGTTGGGCAGGTCGCACCACCCTCTGGAGAGCCCTGCGGTTGTGAACGGTGCAGTTGTCGTACCAGGCAGTGATACAGCCCGACACATTGGTGCGGCCTGCCCAACGAGTCACCAGGGGCACACTGCCTGCCCTCCAGAACAACTACAGCGCCCGTTGTCACAGGAAGGCCAAGAAGATCAAGGACCCCTGCTACCCGAGCCACAGCCTGTTCATCCCACCATCATACAGAAGGCAAGGTAAGTACAGGTGCATCAATGCTGGGACAGAGAGACTGAAAAACAGCTTCTATCTCAAGGCCATCAGACTGTTAAATAGTGCGCCCAGTACCTTGCCCTGAACTTTAGTCCCTGTCATTAGCCGGCTATCAACCGGTTACTCAAACCTGCACCTTAAACGCTGCTGTCTTATGTACAGACATGAAACACTGGTCAACTTTAATAATGTTTACATATTGTTTTAGCCACTTCATATGTATATTGCATTCTAGCCCATTCTACTTAACTGTTGCTGTCCATATACTATTCTATGTGTTTTTCCAGATTTACTACATATGCAATCCACATACTGTCTATAAATCCCCCACCCACACACACACACACCCACCCACACCCACACCCACACCCACACACACACACACACACACACACACACACACACACACACCACCCACACACACACACCACACACACACCACACACACACACACACACACACACACACACACACACACATAGCTCGTTCTTAATTACATTCTTTGACTTTTTAGATGCATGTGTTTGTTGTGAATTGTTAGATATTAGTTGACTTTTGGAGCCAGAAACACAAGCATTTTGCTACACCCACAATAACATCTGCTAAATGTGTACGCGACCAATAACATCTGCTAAATGTGTACGCGACCAATAACATCTACTAAATGTGTATGTGACCAATAACATCTGCTAAATGTGTACGTGACCAATAACATCTGCTAAATGTGTACGTGACCAATAACATCTGCTAAATGTGTACGTGACCAATAACATCTGCTAAATGTGTACGCGACCAATAACATCTGCTAAATGTGTACGCGACCAATAACATCTGCTAAATGTGTACGTGACCAATAACATCTGCTAAATGTGTACGTGACCAATAACATCTGCTAAATGTGTACGCGACCAATAACATCTGCTAAATGTGTATGTGACCAATAACATCTGCTAAATGTGTACGCGACCAATAACATCTGCTAAATGTGTATGTGACCAATAACATCTACTAAATGTGTACGCGACCAATAACATCTGCTAAATGTGTACGCGACCAATAACATCTGCTAAATGTGTACGCGACCAATAACATCTGCTAAATGTGTACGCGACCAATAACATCTGCTAAATGTGTACGCGACCAATAACATCTGCTTAATGTTTACGCGACCAATAACATCTGCTAAATGTGTACGCGACCAATAACATCTGCTAAATGTGTATGTGACCAATAACATCTGCTAAATGTGTATGTGACCAATAACATCTGCTAAATGTGTACGCGACCAATAACATCTGCTAAATGTGTATGTGACCAATAACATCTACTAAATGTGTATGTGACCAATAACATCTACTAAATGTGTATGCGACCAATACACTTGATTTTGGAAATCATGATCGATAAGAAACGGGTCCCTTTAGAACTGGACAAAAATATTTTTAAAACGCAACATGCAACAATTTCTAAGATTTGACTGAGTTACAATTCATGTGAAGAAATCAGTCAATTTGAAATAAATTGGTTGTGGAAATCATTAGGGCCTAATCTGTGGATTTCAAATGACTGGGAATACAGATTCGCAACAGATGGTCACAGATACCTTAAAAAACAACGGTAAGGGTACCACTTGCCAGGTGGTAGCAGAGAGAACGGTCTATGACTTGGCTGGCTGGAGTCTGACCATTTGTAAGGCCTTCCTGTGACACCGCCTGGTATAGAGGTCCTGGATGGCAGGAAGTGCCTTGCGGTTGGATGCAGAGCAGTTGCTATACCAAACGGTGATGCAGCCAGTCAAGATGCTCTCAATGGTGCAGCTGTAGAACTTTGAGGATCTGAGGGCCCACGCCAAATCTTTTCAGCCTCCTCAGGCTTGTTGTTAAGTTAGGTAATTGGCACCAGGCGTGTCCATACAGCCTTTCCCTAGTTAAAGTTCACCCCATTCATAGAAACGAACTACCTTTAGTGCCTATGATGAAGGCATCTTCTTCCCGAGTTCTGTTAACAGCCCCAATGCTCGGTGTGAACGTTAACACGCATTGTTTGAGGTACAGTTTTGGAAACATAAGGAAAAGTTATTTATTTATTTATTTATTTATTTATATATATATATATATATATATATATATATATATATATATATACACATACACACACATCTTTCATATCGGCAAGAAATAATTTTTCCTAAAACAAAGGTTAAATTACTACACCATATCACCATGTTACAGCGTGTATACAGAAGACAGGCAGAAGACAGAGGCAACCACATGTGCTAACTAGCTATCTAGAATGCTCCTGTGCTAACTAGCTATCTAGAATGCTCCTGTGCTAACTAGCTATCTAGAATGCTCCTGTGCTAACTAGCTATCTAGAATGCTCCTGTGCTAACTAGCTATCTAGAATGCTCCTGTGCTAACTAGCTATCTAGAATGCTCCTGTGCTAACTAGCTATCTAGAATGCTCCTGTGCTAATTAGCTATCTAGAATGCTCCTGTGTGTAATGAAAAGATGCCAGAAATATGTAATAAACTGTCAGCTGCAACTGTGTTAAAGATTAGACTTGATTTGTTTAATTCGTTTAAGCCTGTTAAAACAGTGTACAGTAAGTGTATATTTAGCATTTGTGAAATTATTTTGATGTTTCTAGAACCATATCACAATTGAGAATCGATTCACGTTTAGATGGAGTCATTATTTTGCCAGAGCTAATCTACCTCTGAAAATAACACAATGTCCTTGGACCAAGGAGTAACGCAGTAGGCACGCCTATACTCTGGTTTAAAGATTTAATGTCACTTTTTGGACGACCCAATAAAATACACATAGAAGTGTGTTATAGATCTGTCAGTCATTGAACGCAAGTTTAGGAAGCGGTATATCTGTTCTATGCTTCCCCGTTCTTAGAGATTCTTCGGGATTTTGACAATAAAGCCCTTTATCTACTTCCTCATAAGATGAACCATGGATTCCGTTTGCTGTTTGAAGGTAGTTGTTAACTAGCTTCCTTCATACTGGATGCAGACACAAAAGTGGTAACCATAAATTCATCTGACATTAGGGAAGTAGATAAGGGCCTTAATGGCCAAAATCCCGAAGTGTCCCTTTAATTTTTGTTTTGCTCTTCTACTTTAGGTTTTGTACACCAGCTTCAAAAAGCTGAAAATACAATATTTTGGGATACATATTTCACAACGGTTTAGATGGTGCGATGATTCTGTACACTTAGTGCTTGTTTTGTCACATAAACTTAAATTAGGCAAACTGTTAGAATTTTAGCAAACAGAAAATGGCGGAACGATTTCTGTTTACCTGAAGTGATATTAAGTTAGTGTTGCTAGCTATTAGTATAAACACTGTTGTGGTTATTTAACGTAATTGTTTGCATTTCTATAGTGTTATGAGTATACTTACCCACTGTATCGCCTTCCTCAGATAAATATCCGCTTTAAATTTGCCTCTTGGTACAGAGGAGAAATAGGAAATGTCGCAGAATGACCGCTTATAGCCGGAACATAGATTCGTTAGCAATTTTTTTCCAACGAAATCTGTGGAACGTGTCACTTATTTCCGGTGTTCTGTCGAAACGGCCCCCCCTAGAAAACGCTTCTGAGAACGATGTAGCTAGCTAGTCTAAATATTTAATTTGCGCTATACGGTATAATTTATAGTGGAACCATGGATCCTAAGATTTTACTAAACAACCCTACTCAACCAGCGAGGAGGTCGACAAAACAATTGACGAATGTTTTGTCAAACAGGCAGCTACCTAATTCCATCTACACTGAGCAAAAATATAAACGCAACATGCAACAATTTCAAAGATTTTATAGAGTTACAGTTCAAATGAGTAAATCAGACACTTTAAATGAATTCATTAGGGCCTATTCTATAGATTTCAAATGACTGGGAATATACAGATATGCATCTGTTGGTCACAGATTGATAGTAAAAAAAAAAATAAGTAGGGATGTATATCAGAAAACCAGTCAGTATCTGGTGTGACCAACATTTGCCTCATGCAGCGCCACATCCGGTTGATGATTGTTGCCTGTGGAATGTTGTCCCACTCCTCTTCAATGGATGTGCAAAGTTGCTGGATATTGGCGGGAACTGTAGCACACTGTTGTACACAATGATCCAGAGCATCCCAAACATGTTTAATGTGTGACTGTCTGGCGAGTATGCAAGGCATGGAAGAACTGGGACATTTTAAGCTTCCAGGAATTGTGTACAGATCCTTGCGACATGGGGCTGTGCATTATCATGCTGAAACATGTGGATGTTGGTGGATGAATTGCACGACAATGGGCCTCAGGATCGTGTCACGGTATCTCTGTGCCATCGATAAAATGCAATTGTGTTTGTTGTCCGTAGGTTATGCTTGCCCATACCATAACCCCACCATTCCCCATGGAGCAGTCTGTTCACAACGTTGACATCAGCAAATCCACTCACCCACACGACACCATTCACACTGTCTGCCATATTCCCAGTACAATTGAAACAGTGAACAGCATCAGTGAAAAGCACACTTGTCCAGCAGGCCAGGAAGGTGAGCATTTGCCCACTGAAGTCGGTTAAGATGCTGATCGGCAATCAGGTCAAGACCCTGGTGAGGACGATGAGCACGCAAATGAGCTTCCCTGAGACAGTTTTGTACAGAAATGAATTGGTTGTGGAAACCCAGAGTTTCATCATCTGTCCGTGTGTCCACCCCCCCCCCACCATAATGTTTTATATATTTATTATTATTATATTTATACAGTACCAGTCAAAAGTTTGGACACACCTACTCATTCAAGGGTTTTTCTTTATTTTTTACTATTTTCTACATTGCAGACTAATAGTGAAGACATCAAAACTATGAAATCACACATATGTAATCATGTAGTAACCAAAAAAGTGTCAAACAAACCAAAATATGTTATTTGAGATTCTTCAAAGGAGCCACCCTTTGCCTTGACAGCTTTGCACACTCTTGGCATTCTCTCAACCAGCTTCATGAGTAATGCTTTTCCAACAGTTTTGAAGGAGTTCCCACATATGCTGAGCATTTGGCTTCTTTTCCTTCACTCTGCGGTCCAACTCATCCCAAACCATCTTAGTTGGGTTGAGGTCGGATGATTGTGGAGGCCAGGTCATCTGACGCAGCACTCCATCACTCTCCTTGGTCAAATAGCCCTTACACAGCCTGGAGGTGTGTTATGAGTCATTGTCCTGTTAAAAAACAAATGATAGTCCCACTAAGCGCAAAGATGGGATGGCATATTGCTGCAGAATTCTGTGGTAGCCATGCTGGTTAAGGGTGCCTTGAATTCTAAATAAATCACAGACAGTGTCAGCAGCAAAGCACCATCACACCTCCTCCATGCTTCACAGTGAGAACCACACATGCAGAGATCATCCGTTCACCTACTCTGTGTCTCACAAAAACACGGTGGTTGGAACCAAAAAATCTCACATTTGGACTCATCAGACCAAAGGACAGATTTCCCCCGTTCTAATGTCCATTGCTCGTATTTCTTGGCCCAAGCAAGTCTCTTCTTTAATTTGTGTCCTTTAATAGTGGTTTCTTTGCAGAAATTCAACCATGAAGGCCTGTTTCCACCTGGCTACTCCTACCCCGGACAACAGCACTGCACCCCCAACAGCAACTCGCCCAAGCCTTCCCCATTTCTCCTTCTCCCAAATCCATTCAGCTGATGTTCTGAAAGAGCTGCAAAATCTGGACCCCTACAAATCAGCCGGGCTAGACAATCTGGACCCTTTCTTTCTAAAATTATCTGCCGAAATTGTTGCCACCCCTATTACTAGCCTGTTCAACCTCTCTTTCGTGTCGTCTGAGATTCCCAAAGATTGGAAAGCAGCTGCGGTCATCCCCCTCTTCAAAGGGGGGGACACTCTTGACCCAAACTGCTACAGAACTATATCTATCCTACCGTGCCTTTCTAAGGTCTTCGAAAGCCAAGTCAACAAACAGATTACCGACCATTTCGAATCTCACCATACCTTCTCTGCTATGCAATCTGGTTTCAGAGCTGGTCATGGGTGCACCTCAGCCACGCTCAAGGTCCTAAACGATATCTTAACCGCCATCGATAAGAAACATTACTGTGCAGCCGTATTCATTGATCTGGCCAAGGCTTTCGACTCTGTCAATCACCATATCCTCATCGGCAGACTCGACAGCCTTGGTTTCTCAAATGATTGCCTCGCCTGGTTCACCAACTACTTCTCTGTTAGAGTTCAGTGTGTCAAATCGGAGGGTCTGCTGTCTGGACCTCTGGCAGTCTCTATGGGGGTGCCACAGGGTTCAATTCTTGGACCGACTCTCTTCTCTGTATACATCAATGAGGTCGCTCTTGCTGCTAGTGAGTCCCTGATCCACCTCTACGCAGACGACACCATTCTGTATACTTCCGGCCCTTCTTTGGACACTGTGTTAACAACCCTCCAGGCAAGCTTCAATGCCATACAACTCTCCTTCCGTGGCCTCCAATTGCTCTTAAATACAAGTAAAACTAAATGCATGCTCTTCAACCGATCGCTACCTGCACCTACCCGCCTGTCCAACATCACTACTCTGGACGGCTCTGACTTAGAATACGTGGACAACTACAAATACTTAGGTGTCTGGTTAGACTGTAAACTCTCCTTCCAGACCCATATCAAACATCTCCAATCCAAAGTTAAATCTAGAATTGGCTTCCTATTTCGCAACAAAGCATCCTTCACTCATGCTGCCAAACATACCCTTGTAAAACTGACCATCCTACCAATCCTCGACTTTGGCGATGTCATTTACAAAATAGCCTCCAATACCCTACTCAACAAATTGGATGCAGTCTATCACAGTGCAATCCGTTTTATCACCAAAGCCCCATATACTACCCACCATTGCGACCTGTACGCTCTCGTTGGCTGGCCCTCGCTTCATACTCGTCGCCAAACCCACTGGCTCCATGTCATCTACAAGACCCTGCTAGGTAAAGTCCCCCCTTATCTCAGCTCGCTGGTCACCATAGCATCTCCCACCTGTAGCACACGCTCCAGCAGGTATATCTCTCTAGTCACCCCCAAAACCAATTCTTTCTTTGGCCGCCTCTCCTTCCAGTTCTCTGCTGCCAATGACTGGAACGAACTACAAAAATCTCTGAAACTGGAAACACTTATCTCCCTCACTAGCTTTAAGCACCAACTGTCAGAGCAGCTCACAGATTACTGCACCTGTACATAGCCCACCTATAATTTAGCCCAAACAACTACCTCTTTCCCAACTGTATTTAATTTTAATTTATTTATTTATTTTGCTCCTTTGCACCCCATTATTTTTATTTCTACTTTGCACATTCTTCCATTGCAAAACTACCATTCCAGTATTTTACTTGCTATATTGTATTTACTTTGCCATCATGGCCTTTTTTGCCTTTACCTCCCTTCTCACCTCATTTGCTCACATTGTATATAGACTTGTTTATACTGCATTATTGACTGTATGTTTGTTTTTACTCCATGTGTAACTCTGTGTCGTTTTATCTGTCGAACTGCTTTGCTTTATCTTGGCCAGGTCGCAATTGTAAATGAGAACTTGTTCTCAACTTGCCTACCTGGTTAAATAAAGGTAAAATAAAAAAATAAAAGTACAAATTCACGCAGTCTCCTCTGAACAGTTGATGTTGAGATGCGTCTCTTACTTGAACTCACATGTTACTTGAACTCACATTTATTTGGGCTGCAATCTGAGGTGCAGTTACCTCTAATTAATTTATCCTCTGCGGCAGAGGTAACTCTGGGTCTTCTTTTCTTTTGGCGGTCCTCATGAGAGCCAGTTTCATCATAGCGCTTGATGGTTTTTGCAACTGCAATTGAAGAAACTTTCAAAGTTCTTGAAATGTTCCGGATTGACTGACCTTCATGTCTTAAAGTAATGATGGACTGTTGTTTCTCTTTGTTTATTTGAGCTGTTCTTGCCATAATATGGACTTTGTCTTTTACTAAATAGGGCTATCTTCTGTATACCACCCCTACCTTGTCACAACACAACTGATTCGCTGAAACGCATTAAGAAGGAAAGAAATTTCACAAATTGACTTTTAAGAAGGCACACCTATTAATTGAAATGCATACCAGGTGACTACCTCATGAAGCTGGTTGAGAGAATGCCAAGAGTGTGCAAAGCTTTCATCAAGGCAAAGGGTGGCTACATGGAAGAATCTCAAATATCAAATATATTTTGATTTGTTTAACACTTTTTTGGTTACTATATGATTCCATATGTGTTATTTCATAGTTTTGTTGTCTTCACTATTATTCTACAATGTAGAAAATAGTAAAAATAAAGAAAAAACCTTGAATGAGTAGGTGGGTCCAAACTTTTGACTTGTACTGTATATATTTTTTGAGCTCAATCCAGCTTTAAACTTACTTATGAAAGTTGTAATAGTAGAATGTATTGGGTATTGCATCATCAGTTCTTCTTTCATGTTAGTCATTGCATA
This sequence comes from Oncorhynchus kisutch, assembly GCF_002021735.2. NCBI lineage: Eukaryota > Metazoa > Chordata > Actinopteri > Salmoniformes > Salmonidae > Oncorhynchus > Oncorhynchus kisutch. The sequence goes on from NC_034186.2 coordinate 6,956,457, forward strand.
CCTTAGAGAGCTATTTATAACTTGCCTGAAATATCCAGATCAACTAGCCCATTTCAGCTTATGTTTAGTTAGGTTTTTTAGCCCATAGATATTGTTGTAATTTTTTTCTCTCACTCAAATAGCACATGAATACATATTACGCATGTATAGCACTGCAAGAAAATGTGCTTTAAAACTGCAACAAAAGTCAAAATTGGATATATCGTAAAGACTCATGAAATCAAAAAATATGCTATCTCTTCATTAGCAGTCATTAAAAGTATTCACATGGTCCTCATTAATTGGCTTAACCCGGCGCTAACGTTACTCATTAATTAGCTTAACCCGGCGCTAACGTTACTCATTAATTAGCTTAATCCGGCGCTAACGTTACTCATTAATTAGCTTAATCCGGCGCTAACGTTACTCATTAATTAGCTTAACCCGGCGCTAACGTTACTCATTAATTAGCGTAACCCGGCGCTAACGTTACTCATTAATTAGCTTATTGAAGCTACATACCTAGCTAAGAATTTAGTGTTTCAATTTAATTTGTTATGAGTTAGCTAGTAGCTAGCTAAGTCAATGGTTAACCAGTCAAAAATGTGGAAGTTGGCGGTCAGATATAGAGATATAAATATATATATAGTTGTGAGAAGGATATATAAATATATATATAGAGAGAGAGAGATATACAGTATATAGAGATATATATGTATCCATCTTGGATGTAATGTTTCGCTTGCGTTATTGTCACTCACTAAACTCCTTTTCTCACCTTCGCCAGAAGATACTGTAAAGTTGACACCCACAGATCCGCTGAAGAGGAGGAGGGAAGAGAACAAGATCCCATCCTCACCTGTCGATTGCCAAAGCAGAGTTGCAAAGAAAAAGCCACATCTCAGACTGGCCTATAAAAATAAAAGATTAAGATGGGCAAAAGAACACAGACACTGGACAGAGGAACTCTGCCTAGAAGGCCAGCATCCCGGAGTCACCTCTTCACTGTTGACGTTGAGACTGGTGTTTTGCGGGTACTACTTAATGAAGCTGCCAGTTGAGGATTTGTGAGGCGTCTGTTTCTCAAACTAGACACTAATGTACTTGTCCTCTTGCTCAGTTGTGTACCGGGGCCTCATTCCTCTTTCTATACTGGTCAGGGCCAGTTTGCACTGTTCTGTGAAAGGATTAGTACACAGGGTTGTTCGAGATCTTCAGTATCTTGGCAATTTCTCACATGGAATAGCCTTAATTTCTCAGAACAATAATAGACTGACAAGTTTCAGAAGAAAGTTATTTGTTTCTGGTCATTTTGAGACTGTAATCGAACTCACAATTGCTGATGCTCTAGATACAATGCAAATTAATTATTTGAAAATCATACAATGTGATTTTCTGGATTTTTGTTTTAGATTCGGTCTCTCACAGTTGAAGTGTACCTATGATAAAAATGACAGACCTCTACATGCTTTGTAAGTAGGAAAACCTGCAAAATAGGCAGTGTATCAAATACTTGTTCTCCCCACTGCACATATTTATTACAAAAAAAAAATATCTGTCCTTCACTGAGAGAAGGGGTCAGAGGTTATATTAGTGTCCGCACCATAGACCGTATTGAAAACGGGAAACAAGCGTTTCCCAGAAATGACTTTAGTCTGGAATGTTCTTTGTTAAGAACTTCCTCCTAACCTCTGTGTAGTGTGTTGATTAACTACCCAGGAGACTTTCTATCTTATAGATATGGAATGACAAACTCCTGTCTCTTCCTTGCAGGACATACGTCAGTCTTGATATGCTTGATAGAGGGGATCTCCAGCTTTCCTTCTCAGTGAGGCTGTTTCCATGTTGATTAGGTTGTTGAATTAATGTCATGATAGACTCATATATTAAATCTACTCATTTACCTCAGATCTCAAAAGAGTGTTTTAGTTGTTTTGTCTGACCATGAAACAAGCCAAACAGATATTTTTGCATTACTCCTTTTCCTGTTAATTAAAATTAGGCCAGACAAAAAAAAAAGTATATTATTTCCATATTTTTATACTTAGAATATGAAAAATGCTAATCTGTGACATCTGAAAGGTTATCATTACTAAGACAAAAGTTTTAACTATTATTTATTTTTTACTAAATTGCCAAAAAGTTGAACAAAATCACAGCAATTGTTATTCTGTTTGTTATATCAGTCAATCCCTGTCAATTGTAATGTTTTGTTTTGTCTTTGGATTAAAGTATCAACAGGAGAATTCTCTCAATGTTCAGCACAAGCAGACAACTGATTGTGTGTATGTTTGGGTCAGTGGAGTCTCCTTAGAGGAGAAAGGGGAGACTGATTGTGTGTATGTTTGGGTCAGTGGAGTCTCCTTAGAGGAGAAAGGGGAGGAACATCCTCCTCACTGAATTGCATACATTTATTGCCACCGGGGCCCACTGGTGTAACTGCTAAACTGCTTTCTGACTGTATACTGTGCTGTGTGATTGGTAGCGGGTTTACTAACGCGTTAGTTCGAGTAGCTATGTTGACTATGATGTGACAACGATGTAGGCTGTGTGTAGCAGTTATAGCAGTCACGTTATGAGGGTTAGGCTTGGAAAGTGTTTTTTTGCCTGGTCACAGACAGCTGATGTGTTGTGCACTGAAGTCCACAAGCCAAGGGGAAAGGTGATAGGTGGAGAGCGCTTAGAAAGTTGTGAGAAGGAATTATAAATACAACGAGCAAAGTGATCGTGCTGTTTTGAAAAGTGAACTGTGTATTCATTCCGCTGATTCTGTTGAAAAACTTTTCTTCAACGGAAGCAAACGGAACGGGATAAAATACATTCTACTTATCACTAAAGTAAATATTAGGCTACTTATTCATATAGCATGCATGACTTTTCAAACTCAATGAAAGACCTACATCTACATGGTTTTGAGTAAAGCCAATTTGACAAGAGGAGCTCTAGAAAGATGCCTGAGTTTCCGAGTTGGAAGACCGTTCACAACGATTTTCCCCAGTCGGTTCAGATCTATATTGAACAAAAATATAAACGCAACATGTAAAGTATTTGTCTCATGAAAATAAAGATCCCCGAAATGTTCCATTATTTTTTTTTAAAGGCACACATAGCCTATATATCAATACATACACACAATACATACATACACAATACATACAAACTATCTATGTGAAATAGGGGAGAGACGTTTTTTGAAACCAGATTTGCTGTTTATTTGATCAATATGAGATGGAACAGAGTTCCATTCAACAATGGCTCCATATAATACTGTACGCTTTCTTGAATTCTTCTGGATTTGGGGACTGTGAAAAGACCCCTGGTGGCATGTCTGGTGGGGTAAGTGTATGTGTCAGAGCTGTGTGTAGTATGTTGACTATGCAAATAATTTTGGATTTTCAACACATTAATGTTTCTTATAAACATCAGAAGTGATGTAGTCAGTCTCTCCTCAACTCTTAGCCAAGAGAGACTGGCAGCATAGTATTTATATCAGCCCTCTGATTACAATGAAGAGCAAGACATTCCGCTCTGTTCTTGGTCAGCTGGAGTACACATCGTTGGATTCCTTAACGGAGAAAATAAATATATATTTTAAGAACGGAGCATTTTCTACATTCAAACTGAACCCCTGCAACTGGACACTGACATTTTGAGAGTCCGGTCTCCCCAAATTGAGGACGAAGACCTCATCGCTAAGGTTGGTCGAAAGTTTGATGTGCTACACCAAGCAGTACATATCCTGTAACTCCCAGTAATATATACCACAAATCTTTGGTTAAATCACATTATCTGATGTACCAACCTGTAGCTAATAGAACTGGTGGTCATGAGGAAATTGCCATTCACAAAGAAACATACAGTAAGACAACACAGTATGATCAGTGTAGTAAAGTTCAGGGAATACTTGTAAAGCTGTGGAAGGAGTGTTATCATGATCTAACTGCCATTCCCGAGTCATCTGCTTCAAATCTAGCATAATGTCTAATCCCGAGAGAAAGAGAGAGAGAGAGATACAGAGAGAGAGAGAGAGAGAAATACAGAGAGATACAGAGAGAGAGATACAGAGAGACAGAGATAGAGAGAGAGATACAGAGAGAGAGAGAGAGAGATACAGTTCACGGGATACAATTCCGCTACAATAACACACGCAGGCAAAGGAATTCTGTTTCTGTATCTAGAATCAACTAGAAATCAAGGATGAAGACAGGCACCACACTGTATTGTCTGTTAGACAAAAAAAAATATAATAAATTATACTCTATTGTACTTTGTGAACAACAGTTGAACTGTGCCAGCATAACATCAACATTATAGTAGACTAGATGAACATGCATACATGTGCACAGGCACAGAGATTACATTTACAACAATATTTAGCCTAATAGAAAGAAATGTGGCATAACCCTCAAGCTTTGCACAGTGACCAGACAGTACAAATGTACCTATGTAGGTAGGCAGACAGTATCTACCTACAGCCATGTCTATTAAGCATGCTTAGGCAAATATTTGTGTCATAAAACCAGCTTCAGTTTCAGAGATTTACAACACTAAATTGTTGTATTATTGTTTCTTATCACTGGTTGCTAGTAAATGTAGCTAGCTAGCTAGTGGGTTAACTGGTCTAGGAACAGTGGGTTAACTGGTCTAGGAACAGTGGGTTAACTGATCTAGAAACAGTGGGTTAACTGGTCTAGGAACAGTGGGTTAACTGGTCTAGGAACAGTGGGTTAACTGATCTAGAAACAGTGGGTTAACTGGTCTAGGAACAGTGGGTTAACTGGTCTAGGAACAGTGGGTTAACTGGTCTAGGAACAGTGGGTTAACTGGTCGAGGAACAGTGGGTTAACTGGTCGAGGAACAGTGAGTTAACTGGTCGAGGAACAGTGGGTTAACTGCCTTTTTCAGGGGAACAGTGGGTTAACTGCCTTGTTCAGGGGAACAGTGGGTTAACTGCCTTGTTCAGGGGAACAGTGGGTTAACTGCCTTGTTCAGGGGAACAGTGGGTTAACTGCCTTGTTCAGGGGAACAGTGGGTTAACTGCCTTGTTCAGGGGAACAGTGGGGTTAACTGCCTTGCTCAGGGGAACAGTGGGTTAACTGCCTTGTTCAGGGGAACAGTGGGTCAACTGCCTTGTTCAGGGGAACAGTGGGTTAACTGCCTTGTTCAGGGGAACAGTGGGGTTAACTGCCTTGTTCAGGGGAACAGTGGGTTAACTGCCTTGTTCAGGGGAACAGTGGGTTAACTGCCTTGTTCAGGGGAACAGTGGGTTAACTGCCTTGTTCAGGGGAACAGTGGGTTAACTGCCTTGTTCAGGGGAACAGTGGGTTAACTGCCTTGTTCAGGGGAACAGTGGGTTAACTGCCTTGTTCAGGGGAACAGTGGGTCAACTGCCTTGTTCAGGGGAACAGTGGGTTAACTGCCTTGTTCAGGGGAACAGTGGGTTAACTGCCTTGTTCAGGGGAACAGTGGGTTAACTGCCTTGTTCAGGGGAACAGTGGGTCAACTGCCTTGTTCAGGGGAACAGTGGGTTAACTGCCTTGTTCAGGGGAACAGTGGGTTAACTGCCTTGTTCAGGGGAACAGTGGGTTAACTGCCTTGTTCAGGGGAACAGTGGGTTAACTGCCTTGTTCAGGGGAACAGTGGGTCAACTGCCTTGTTCAGGGGCAGAACGACAGATTTTTACCTTGTCAGCTCAGGAGATTTTGATCTTGCAACCTTCAGGTTACTAGTCCAACGCTCTAACCACTGGGCTACCTGCAGCCCCAGTTGGAGATGGCCTCCAACTCCTTCTGCTATGGAAATTAGATAAGTCCAGATCTTCAACTGTTTGATTAGACTTTGAAGGGAAGAGCTGTTCAATTTCGTCTTCGTCTTCCTTCACTGCCCCCGACAAACAGTTGCTGACTGACAGGAACATCTCTTTACCTCCATTCTTTCAGTGGATTGACATGGAAGGTCTGTTTTTGTCTTTCTGCGCGCCGGCATTTGAATTTCACAGGTGGAAGGACGGACCCATATTGCAAAGGACTTTAAAGGGCAACTGCCATTGGGCTAACCGATTGATTTCTAAGGTAGGTAAGAGCAGCATAACCTGTTGTCCTGGCTCAAATACCCTTTCTTTATCTTTCTTGTCAAACCAACCTTTTTGTCTCCATGTTTCCATGGCTGTCTTTTCTCTCCTTTTGCAGTACGTAGTTGAATATGCATTCTGGCTCTGGGATCTTTGGCTTGTCCCAGGTGTTTATGAGGACATTCGGGGCTCCTCTGACCTGTCTTTCATACAGGAGTTTGAAAGGTGAGTATCCTGTGGATGCTTGGGGAACCTCTCTGTATGAAAACAACAGGTAAGGCAGTCAATGGTCCCAGTCCTTTCCATTTTCTGTCACAAACTTTCCCAACGTGGATTTCTACGTCTGGTTGTACCTCTCCACAAGACCATCTGTCTGTGAGTGGTAGGGAGTGGTCCTAATACATCTGTTACCTAATAGATACCTTAGATAAGAAAGTTGTACCTAGATCTGTCACCATTTCTTGGGATACACCATATCTCAATTTTTACAGAAGACGGACGGAAGAGAAAGGCAACCACCTGTGCTAATTAGCTATCTAGCATGCTCCGAACACCTGTGTGTAATGGAAGAAGGCCACCTGAAACGTATTTTCACTGAAAAATACTGTCGGCGGCAACTGTGATAAAGATTAGATTTGATTCGTTTAACTAGTTTAAGCCGGTTAAAACTGTGTACAGTAAGTCAATATTTAGCATTTGTGAAATTATTTTGATGTAATATCAAACCAGGGTCTGTAGTGACGCCTCTAGCACTGAGATGCAGTGCCTTAGACTGCTGAGCCACTCAATGTGAGCTATTGCTATGCTTCCTGTTCTTAAAGGGATACTTCCAGGATTTTGTCAATGAAGCCCTTTATCGACTTCCCCCAGAGTCAATTGAACCCGTGGATTCCATTTTAAATGTATTTTTCTTGGAGTTTGAAGGAGATTGCTAACTAGCGTTAGCACAATTGCTGACTAGTTTCCTTCATACTGGATGCAGAGACATAAAAATGGTATCCATGAATTCATCTGACTCTTGAGAAGTCGATAAAGGACTTAATTGCCAAAATCCCAAAGTATCCCATAAAATGTTGGTTTTGTACACAGCTTCAAACAACTGTAAATACCATTTTTGGCTTATAGAAAATATATTTAACACCGGTTTACATAGTACCGTGGCTCCCAAACTGTGGGGCCGAGGAGTCGGTCCCCCCCCAAAAAAAGGAAATCAGTCCGGTTTTAAATGTTTTCTTGAAAGTTGTAATAGTAGAATGCACAAGGTGCAATTCCGAAATCGGGTAGTGCATCATCAGTTCCTCTTGTGATGTTTAGTCATTGTATACCTTAGAGAGTTCTGGAAGTGGGGCCTGAGTGAAAAACTGTGGGAACCCCTGACATAGTACAATGATTCTCTACTACAGTCTGAGTGCTTATTTTGTCACATAAACTTAGACCCCCCCCCCCCCCCCCCCCCCTATTAGAATTTGAAGTGTTATGTAAAAGTACATCCTTGGGCTAGCAAGCTAACGTTATTCATTACCCTGTAGTGGTAATTTACCAGCATTATTTGCATTTCTATAGTGTTATGAACATACGCACTGTATTGTATTCCTCAGATAAATACCAGCTTTGAATTTGCCTTGTTGCAGAGGAGCAATAAGAAATGTGACAGATGTGGAGTGGCAGAATGACCGCTTATATCCGGAACATAGATTCGCCAGCTATGTGTTTCCAACGAAATCTGTTGAACGTACAACTTATTTCCTGTTTTGTAAAAAAAAAAAAAAAAATTAAAACGACCCATCCGAGGAAATGCGTTTGAGAAGTTGCGCTATAGGGTGAATATTTAATTTGCGCTATAAGGTATAATTTAGAGTGGAACCATGGATCCTGAGATTTTACGAAACAACTCTGCTCAACCAGCAAGGAGGTCGACAAGGCAATCGATGAAAGGTTTGTCAGCCAGGCTGCTACCCTAATCCTATCTACATAACCTAGCTAGCTAGCCAGTCTTCCGTTTCCTCTAGCTGTTTCCGCAAACTAGATAACACACCCACAAAGTAAAAATTGGCTATATCGTAAAAATGCATGAAAACAAAACATTTTCTAGTTAACACGATGTTTTAGCTAAGTTAACTAGCTAACTAACATGTTATCTCTTTATTAGCAGTCATTAAAATAATTAACATGGTCCTCATTAAATAGCCTAACCGGAGCTAACGTTACTCATTCATTACAAACTTAGCCTTTCCAATTTAATTAGTTATGAGTTAACTAGCTAAGTTAATGGTTAACCAGTCAATAATTTGGAAGTCAGCAGTCCGATATATCCAGCTTGGATGTAACTTTTAGCTGACGTTATTGTCACTCACTAAACTCCTTTTCTCGCCCTTGCCAGCAGTTACTTTAGAGTTGGCACCCAGAGGTCCGCTGAAGAGGAGGAGGGAAGAGAGCAAGCTCCCATCCACACCTGTCAATGGCTCCATGGAGGACGATGGTAAAAGTCAATAGGCTACTAGTCGTAAAGGCTTGCGGAGGTTAAACAGATGATTGAGATTGTAGTACTTCTTTATCTACTGCATTCCTTTCCCAACTCAGAGTCCCCTGGCAAGAAGAATAAGTCAGAGATTGGAGTGGCAGGGGATGGCAGTTCTGATGAGGATGAGATGGATGTCCAGGAGACCACTGGGGATGAAGATCTGGACTCGGAGCAGAACGAGGAACAGGAGATGAGTGCCGAGGAAGACTCCTCCCATCACAATGTCACACAGCATAAACGTAAGTTTAGGAGGACCACATTACCGTTCACCCCACCCCGACCAAATTCACAAATAGGAAACATAACGGATTCTTGATGCTATTTTTCCTTAGCCCACTTAAAGGTGCAGTATGCAAAAATCGCTCCGCCATTTCCTGGTTGAAAAAACTAGTTTGCCTAATTTCAGTTTGTGACAAAAAAAAAGCAGTTGTAGTGTAGAGAATCATTGTATCATCTAAACTGCTATGAAATATAATTTCAATAACCAGAAATATTGTATATTCAGCTGTTTGAAGCTGGTGTACAAACCCCAAAGTAAAAGACACACACACACACAAAAAAAACGTAATAACGGGAAGCATAGAAATGCTTTCATTGGGGAAGACAGATCTATAACTCACTTTTCTATGTGATTTTGGTTGGTATGCCCAAAAAGTTACATATTGCAACTTTAATGGTGCATTCTAGGCTTGATGGTTGTCCTGTGGCTTACCCATCCTGTAACAGGTCCCTTTGATACAACTTTGATGGGGCACATGAATGTGAACGTACCGAAGACGGTCGGTGTTGGCTCCCAAGAGATTGTAGATCCCAGGTTGTACCTACTGAGTCGCAGTTCCATTCATACAACCGAGGAGCTGAAAACAGATCTGTTTAAAACCAAGAGAAGTAGGACCTCATTTTAACCTGTAATCTTAACGATTTCTAAAGATCAGAGAATATCAAACTGAGATTTTTCTCTAAAGGGCTTTTCATGTGTTTTGTTTTCAGTGGAAATGTCAAGAAGAGCTGCGTCTGGTACCAAGCCTGCAACTCAACTCAGACCCCTGGAAAACCGACCAGAGGTTTTGATTTACAAGACTAGCAGCATGGCAGAGTACAAGGAGAATATGGAGAGGAAAGACAAAAAAACTGGTAAGATGACAGAGCTAATGTAGTTTTCCTAGTCAATCTAAAGTGTTATGTATTTTAACATTGTCCTCTGTGTAGGATTGCCCAGCGCGAACCATTATAGCATGAGAGGTTACCCCACCTCTGAAGAGTCCTACAGATCGAGCTGTCGGGTGAACAATATTCCTACTCGAAAACAAACTACCAAACTCAGAAAACAAGGTACCGTTATGTATACTGGTGCAGTTTTATTGAGGAAGTAGTGTTTGAGATTATTTCAGTATTATTTCAATATGAATATTTTTCTATTTTAAGATATTAAGAAATCAGCTGTTGTCAAGGCAATTCCTGGGAAAGCTTTTGGGGGTAAGTTAAAAAATGTATATATTTAAAAAAATCTCTCCTTGACTTGTCCTAAAGTAGGAGGCATTTAATATGATTTATATTTGCATTTGTTTCTGGAATTAAACATGGTCATCTTCTCATCCCTGCAGGGTACATGTGGAAACTGTTTCAGGCTCTGGTGCTGCTTGTCTCTGGTGTTCTGGGTCTCCTGGCCTACCATCACCTCTCACTGCCCTTCAGGCCTTCAGGGGGTGGAGATCATCCAGCCTGGCCTGTGAGAGAGGGGACGTTTGTTTCTCAGTTATCTGCTCTGGAGGCCCTGTTCCCCGGGCAGCGCTCTGAGCTGTGGAGGAGGAGCAGGATCCACCTGGAGAGGCACCTCCAGGCGGCCCGGCCCACGGAGCCAGTCAGCCTGATGCTGACAGCAGGCCGCAGGGGGGAGAAGACGCTGCACTGCCTTGCCCTGCATCTGGCCTCCGCCTTCTCCTCTGCCCTCAACGCCTCCTCCATCCACATCGACGGGGCCAGCAAGGCTGGCCAGGACAGCGACCAGGTCAAGCTGGACATCGACACCCAGCTGGGGGAAGCCTTCGAGGGGGACCAGCCCGTAGCCGTCATCCACCGCTTTGAGGAGCTGCCCCCGGGTTCCACGATCATATTCTACCGCTACTGTGACCACGAGAATGCAGCCTACAAAGAGGTGTTCTTGCTCTTCACTGTACTGCTGCCTGAGGAGGAGTTGGGGAAGGAGCTCAGTCTGAATGAGGTGGAGGAGAGGGTCCAGGATTATATTACGGACACCTTTGTGGAAAGTAACAGCTCAGACAAGCCTGGCTCCTATAATCGGATGGACCTGGACAAGCTGAGTGGACTTTGGAGCCGTATCTCCCACCTGGTCCTGCCTGTGGCAGTAGAGAAGAGCATAGAGCAGGGAGGATGCATGGACTGAACTGGCAGCTACAGGAGACGTCTGGCTAGGTAGGAGCAGGCTCGCTGGGCTGGGCTCCTCTCCGTCTTTATGGAGCTCTGGAGAAGCTGTGGCTCTGTAGCTGAGGGGTGATGGTATGAAGACACACCCAGGTGCTCTGTGGGGTTTTTAGACTTCACTGGTGAACTCTAGGACCTAGAGGTCTTCCAGAGGTCATATGCTCTTAATAGAGATTTCTATGCTGACCGATCCAAACCAACATTTAATATTCAGCCCAACTGCACTGTTTAGTTTTAACTGAGATGTCCTCTCTTTCTGGTCCTCTTGTCATATTTCTGATCATTTCACAACTGCCAGCTGCTGTAATTACAGAGTGACGGTCTGGGTTGAGGAATCAGGAAGTAATTACAGAGTGACGGTCTGGGTTGAGGACAACAGTTTGTTGTGGGTGGTTTTTATTTCAGACCCAAAGTTTTCTTTATAGGGAAGATGTACAGCATTGATTTTATAATATGATGTCTATTTCATGGTTTTCTTGTTTTGTCTTTTCTACTGAAAATGAAATGAAATCGTTACCTTGAAAAAAAGAAATTCCTTTTGCTATTCAATTTACAGTGTTTGTTGCTGCATGAAATTGAATCTGAGTCTAAATTCCAGGATTTCACCACTGATCCATGCATTGGTAAAATGACAAACTGAGTTCCTTTTCTGCTGTTCAACGCTCATGTATACATATTGTAAAATATCATTTCAATACCTCCATTCCCTGCATACTTGGCTGAAATGTCTTGCACTAATTCTCTGGTTTTACATTTTCAACCAACCAGCTCACCTCGAGGAATGGCAGACATGAAGACGGAAATAATCGTAATTTGGGATGCTGCGTTAGGTTTGTCTCTATCTCTCTCGCTCTCTCTCTCTCTGTGTGTGTGTGTGTGTTATAGTGTAGTATTTGCTTAATGAATAATATTATTAGATGACTATATTGGAAATATTTTGAAATAATTGTTAAGTGGTAGTTCTATTTTTATAGGACAAGTTGGACAGGGGGGGTTACAGAGAAGAGATGTTGAATATGATATTTTTCACACAGAAATTCCAATAATTCTGGGAGGAGAGGGATCGCTGTAATTTATCAGATTCTTACTGTTATGATGCTTTTTTTTGTTTTTGTGTCTTAATGAAGTAAACAATTCTAGATTATTCCAGAATAAGTGTTGTTGTTGCACAATTTAGCAGTATAATCTGAATTGATTGAAACATTCAATCAAAAAATTTATATTACATAACTGGTATTGCCATTCAGACATTGTGCCTTTATAGAATATTTTAATTGGTGAGATTTAGATTATATTTGATACGTTGTACCAAATTACTCGGTGGTGAAGATGAATATTTGAACCAAGTAATTGAACAACCTATCCCAGAACCAACTATTTTCTTTCCACTGAGAAATATTTTCTAGTTTATGCTCTGTTGTTGTAACTAAGATATTTTGTATTGCTTTCACCTGAATAAGTATGTTCTCTTTGATTTGTTTTGGTTTTCCTATAATAATAAAATATTTTTTAATAGTTGCTTATTGACTTTATTAATCAGAGGGGATATTTTTTCTTAGCTTGAGGAACAAAGTTATAGTGTCATGATACGATTATTCACGTTATCCACAGGGAAGCACTTCCAAGAGCGTTACTAATGGTCTTTTTGCAGGAAGTCTCTTGATTTTATATTATCTGTGGCCAGTTCCCCTCACTAATGGGCTGGTAATGATGGCTTATTGTTAGAATCGCTCATTGAGGGTTGAGTGTCAAAAGGAAGAGCTGAATGTCAAATATGTGAACACTTGAACAGTGACATCGGTAGGAAATAAACTGTCTTTCCCTGAATAAAACCTACTGTATCTTGTGGAATAACAGAACAACAGACAATCTTCCAAGGCAGTTACCGAAAGGGATTTTTTCTCAACTGACATCCTATGGCGACGTTATCGTAACCTCATTTAGCTTTGTGACTCTTGTACATGTCGTGATATCACGCACCGTGACAGCCCTATTCTCATCCACCAGTTGACTCTTTCTCTAGCGTTATCCAGTGGGTAGGGTTATGGCAGCCCTACCTCCAGAACCAATCTTTGGGAACAGGAGGCTTTCAATGATAAGAGGTTAAAACTAAACTTGGTGGGGCATTCCGAGTGGCGCAGCAGTCTAAGGCACTGCATCGCAGTGTTGTGCCCTCACTACAGCCTGGGGTTCGATCCCAGGGTATGTCAGAACCGGCTGTGACCGGGAGTCCCATAGGGCGATGCACAATTGGCCCTGCGTCGTCCAGGTGAAGAGAGAGTTTTCCCTTGGTTCAACGCGCTCTAGCGACTCCTTGTGGCGGGCCGGGCTTCAGTTGTCAGTAGAACGGTGTTTCCTCCGACACATTGGTGCGACTGGCATCCGAGAAGCATGGCTTGGCGGGTCATGTTTCGGAGGATGCATGACTTGACACTCCCCTCTCCCGAGCACATTGAAGAGTTGCCTCAATGAGACAATATGAGACAATATCACAAAAAGCGGTAAAAAAAAAAAAACGGACCTTGGTGTTGAGTAGAAAGTAGAAACAATAGCTGTTCTCATGAAGTGGCATAAGATGTTTCCTGTTGTTGAAGCAAAAATTAACAGAAAAATGCTGATGTTGAAGTACATTTGAATAAAACTTTGTATAAAAAGATTCTCTGGTCATTATATTTCTGCTCCACTGGTTTAAAGAGATACATATTTATTACAAAACAAAAATATCTGTCCTTCACCCCAGAGAAGGGTTCAGAGGTCATGTTCAGGTTTCCGCACCATTCCGACTGTTTATGAAACGGGGGGGGGGGGGCTGTAAAATTAGGTAACACTTTATTTATTCAAAAAGCCGATCACAGAAATGACTTTATTGTAGAATGTTCCTTTGTTAAACAGTTCCTCCCGACCTTATAGATTATTAACTATCACGCTCTAGTGGTTAGAGCGTTGGACTAGTAAGCGGAAGGTTGTGAGTTCAAACCCCCGAGCTGACAAGGTACAAATCTGTCGTTCTGCCCCTGAACAGGCAGTTAACCCACTGTTCCCAGGCCGTCATTGAAAATAAGAATGTGTTCTTAACTGACTTGCCTGGTTAAATAAAGGTAAAATAAAAATAAAAGATATGGAAAGCCATATTTCCCCCCGTCTCTTCCTTGCTGGACGTACATCATGAGTCTAAGGCACTGCATCTCAGTCCCTGGTTTGAATCCAAGCTGTATCCCATAGGGCAGAGCACGATTGGCCCAGCGGTGTCTAGGTTTGGCCTGGGTAGGTTGTCATTGTAAATAACAATTTGTTCTTAATTTATTTAACTAGGCAAGTCAGTTAAGAACAAATTCTTATTTTTAATGACATCCTAGGAACAGTGGGCCTGTTCAGGGGCAGAATGACAGATTTGTACCTTGTCAGCTCAGGGATTTGAACTTGCAACCTTCCAGTTACTAGTCCAACACTCTAACCACTAGGCTACCCTGCCACCCCAACTGACTTGCCCAGTTATATAAAGGTTAAATAAACAATTTTTTTAATCATCCGGTTTGATAGAGGGGATCTCCAGCCTCTTGTTTTAACCTGTCCAACACTTTCCTTCTCAGTGAGGCTGTTTCCCTGTTGATTAGGTTGTGGAAGGAATGTCATGATAGACTCATATATTAAATATACTCATTTACCTCAGATCTCAAAAGAGTGTTTTAGTTGTTTTGTCTGAACATGAAACAAGCCAAACAGATAATTTGCGTTACTCCTTTTCCTGTTAATTAAAATTAGGCCAGACAAATTCTAAATATTATTTCAATATTTTTATACTTAGATTATGAAATATGCTCATCTGTGCCATTTGAAAGATTATAATTTCTAGATAAGACCTTTAATTTAACTTAATTTTTTTACAAAATTGCAAAACATTTGAACAAAAACACAGCCATTGTTATTCTGTATGTTATATCAGTGTGTGTATGTTTGTGTGTGTCTACAGATTAAAACATGTCCCAATGTCAATGTTCCTGGGTTTGCGTGTGAGGATGTTGGAAGGCCTGGGAAGACAGGAAGCAGTCTGCTGAAGAGTGCCCTGTAGTGGGGCCAAGAACTGCCTGGCCTGCTGTAGAGTGTATGAACTGACGTGAATTCCCCCTCATCTCAGTCGTCAGTTCCACTGGAGCTCTTGCAGACTACAGTCAGAGGAGACTACTGAAGAGGACAATGGAGTACCTGCAATCCTATCACTGTTTACTCTGCTACCTTCTGCTGGCTCTTAGAGGTACCCATCCTCCATTCTACTTTTCCTTAAATACATCTATTAACAATAATGTCATATTTATTGTTGACAGTTGAAAAAAGTTTGAAGTAACTCATTTAAGATTTTTGTAAAACAAAGATATCTATAAGACTGTAAAAAAAAAAAATCCATATTCAATTCACCATGTCATTTACTGTTGCCGGTTATAACTTTTATTTAGATCCTGCACTCTGTGCTAAAGAGATCACTGTTAGCCCAGCCAAACCTCTTGTCAAGGTGGGAGATGCTGTGACCTTGATCTGTGAGACAACCTGCTCCCAAGGCAAACCACACTGGATGAAACTAGACGAGAGCGATGTCACTCAGAATACCACAAAAAACAGAAGTTATCTCCATATTGCAGCTGTACACCCGAATCACGAGGGAAAGTATACCTGCACAGCAGAAAAATGTAGGGAACAGAAGAAGGAAACGATCCAGCTCAGAGTTTACTGTAAGTTTATTGACCTGGGATCATTTATGTAGGTCAATGGGTTTCAAAGTTAGCTTCTCTACCCCTTAATGATTACATATCGGCTCAGATACTCTCTTCTCTGCCCCTTGATGATTACATATCGGCTCAGATACTCTCTTCTCTACCCCTTAAGGATTACATATCGGCTCA
The DNA here is from genome assembly GCF_002021735.2 of Oncorhynchus kisutch. NCBI lineage: Eukaryota > Metazoa > Chordata > Actinopteri > Salmoniformes > Salmonidae > Oncorhynchus > Oncorhynchus kisutch. Next base: position 6,972,364 of record NC_034186.2, read on the forward strand.
GATACTCTCTTCTCTACCCCTTAATGATTACATATCGGCTCAGATACTCTCTTCTCTACCCCTTAATGATTACATATCGGCTAGTTAAAGTTAATCTCTTCTCTACCACTTAATGATTACATATCGGCTAGTTAAAGTTAATCTCTTCTCTACCCCTTAATGATTACATATCGGCTCAGATACTCTCTTCTCTACCCCTTAATGATTACATATCGGCTAGTTAAAGTTAATCTCTTCTCTACCCCTTAATGATTACATATCGGCTAGTTAAAGTTAATCTCTTCTCTACCCCTTAATGATTACATATCGGCTCAGATACTCTCTTCTCTACCCCTTAATGATTACATATCGGCTAGTTAAAGTTAATCTCTTCTCTACCCCTTAATGATTACATATCGGCTCAGATACTCTCTTCTCTACCCCTTAATGATTACATATCGGCTAGTTAAAGTTAATCTCTTCTCTACCACTTAATGATTACATATCGGCTAGTTAAAGTTAATCTCTTCTCTACCCCTTAATGATTACATATCGGCTCAGATACTCTCTTCTCTACCCCTTAATGATTACATATCGGCTAGTTAAAGTTAATCTCTTCTCTACCCCTTAATGATTACATATCGGCTAGTTAAAGTTAATCTCTTCTCTACCCCTTAATGATTACATATCGGCTCAGATACTCTCTTCTCTACCCCTTAATGATTACATATCGGCTAGTTAAAGTTAATCTCTTCTCTACCCCTTAATGATTACATATCGGCTCAGATACTCTCTTCTCTACCCCTTAATGATTACATATCGGCTCAGATACTATCTTCTCTACCCCTTAATGATTACATATCGGCTAGTTAAAGTTAATCTCTTCTCTACCCCTTAATGATTACACATCGGCTAGTTAAAGTTAATCTCTTCTCTACCCCTTAATGATTACATATCGGCTAGTTAAAGTTAATCTCTTCTCTACCCCTTAATGATTACATATCGGCTAGTTAAAGTTAATCTCTTCTCTACCCCTTAATGATTACATATCGGCTCAGATACTATCTTCTCTACCCCTTAATGATTACATATCGGCTAGTTAAAGTTAATCTCTTCTCTACCCCTTAATGATTACACATCGGCTAGTTAAAGTTAATCTCTTCTCTACCCCTTAATGATTACATATCGGCTAGTTAAAGTTAATCTCTTCTCTACCCCTTAATGACTACATATCGGCTAGTTAAAGTTAATCTCTTCTCTGCCCCTTGATGATTACATATCGGCTCAGATACTCTCTTCTCTACCCCTTAATGATTACATATCGGCTCAGATACTCTCTTCTCTACCCCTTAATGATTACATATCGGCTCAGATACTCTCTTCTCTACCCCTTAATGATTACATATCGGCTCAGATACTCTCTTCTCTACCCCTTAATGATTACATATCGGCTCAGATACTCTCTTCTCTACCCCTTAATGATTACATATCGGCTCAGATACTCTCTTCTCTACCCCTTAATGATTACATATCGGCTAGTTAAAGTTAATCTCTTCTCTACCCCTTAATGATTACATATCGGCTCAGATACTCTCTTCTCTACCTGCTAAAATACTCTATTCTCTATGCTCCTTAACTGATATCTATCATGGTCTCTACTCCTCTAGCTTTCCCGGTGCCTGTCCTGTCCACAGTGCCAGAGAACCCTGTCTCTGGTCAACCTTTTAAGGTGAAATGCACACTGACAAACGTTTACCACGGAGATTATGACACCGTTGAGATGCTTCTCTTGCACCTTGAGAGGCTTGAAACAGAACACTCCAAAAACTGTAATGATGACAGATTTTGTGATCATACGTGGTCTTCTAAGAATCAGATGGGCACTAGCAAAACAGATTATCAGTGTGAAACCAATCTTACCATTGGCCCTAACAGCTTTACTGAAAAGGCTCGTCTTGCCATACATTTCCAGGGTAAGTTGTTTCAATTTGAGGTATTTCATACAGTATATTTAATACAGTAGACTCTATGTTAGTCGGTTCTGTGTTAGTCAGCTCTATGTTAGTAGACTCTATGTTAGTTAACTCTGTTTGTTTGCTCTATGTTAGTAGGCTGAATGTTAGTAAGCTCTATGTTAGTAGGCTCTATGTTAGTAGGCTCTATGTTAGTAGACTCTATGTTAGTAGACTCTATGTTAGCAGGTTCTATGTGAGTTGACTATGTTAGTAGTCTCTATGTTAGTTGACTTTGTTATTAGGCTGAATGTTAGTAAGCTCTATGTTAGTAGACTCTATGTTAGTAGGCTCTATGTTAGTAGACTATGTTAGTAGGTTCTATGTTAGTTGACTCTATGTTAGTAGGCTGAATGTTAGTATGTTCTTTGTTAGTAGGTTTTATGTTAGTAGTTTCTATGTTAGTAGACTCTATGTTAGTAGACTATGTTAGTAGACTCTATGTTAGTAGGCTGAATGTTAGTAGACTCTATGTTAGTAGACTCTATGTTAGTAGACTCTATGTTAGTAGACTCTGTTAGTAGACTCTATGTTAGTTGACTCTGTTAGTAGACTCTATGTTAGTTGACTCTATGTTAGTAGGCTGAATGTTAGTATGTTCTTTGTTTGTAGGTTCTATGTTAGTAGTTTCTATGTTAGTAGCCTCTATGTTAGTAGGCTCTATGTCAGTAGGCTCTATGTTAGTAGAGTTTGAGTTTGAAAAGTCATGCATGCTATATGAATAAGTAGCCTAATATTTATTTTAGTGATAAGTAGAATGTATTACTATCATTTAAAATGGCATTCAGACCTCAATCTCATCCATTAAATACTGCCTGCTCAGTATAAAAAGTAAGAAAATGTATTTCCTAACTACGGTAAGTCGCTCTGGATAAGAGCTTCTGCTAAATGACTAAAATGTAAATGCAGATATTTAAAATAAGGAAGGTGAAAATCAATGTGAGATACGTAGATCAATCTGAGCAGGCAGTTCTATATTTAATGAATGAGATTGAGGTCAGAATGCCATTCAAAATGAGTTTCCACCTCTTCATTAGTGTGATGATGGTTGATTGATTTGTTGTTATCAGGTGAAGCTGGTGATGACTATAATGATACCAGAAGCACTGCCATGTCTCGTGAGTATGTTATATAAAATGTAATAGAATTGAATGTCATCTTTTGGGCGTCTCCACATTTCAGACTGAAGATAAAACTAATAGAATATTTTTTTCTACTTCTTTTTTTACTGAACTGATATTCCTTTGTCAGCTGAACAGATGGAAACACAAACGTCAGAACCTGTCAGTACAGAAGGCAAAGGTCAAGGTGAGATAGATAAATCTGAGCAGGCAGTTCTACAGTATATTTCATGGATGAGATTGAGGTCTGAATGCCATTTTAAATGGTAGTAATACATTCTACTTATCACTAAAGTAAATATTAGGCTACTTATTCATATAGCATGCATGACTTTTCAAACTCAATGAAAGACCAGTGATCTACATGGTGTTGAGGAAAGCCAATTTGACAAGGGGAGCTCTAGAAACATGCCTGAGTTTCTGAGTTGGATGACCGTTCAAAATGATTTTTCCCTGTCGGAGCAAATTTTTTTCCCCAGAGTTCCCAGTTTTGAAGGCACTAAAGTCAGAGAGTTCTGAGTTCCCAGTTCCCAGTTGTTTTGAATGTGGCAACTTTGATGATGGTTCGACTGTTGCTGCATTCAAAGCAACTGGGAACTGGGAACACAGATATCTCCAACTTCTGACTTCAGTGGGTTCAGGACAACTGGTAACTCTGAAAAATACGAGCTCGAAATTCAGAGTCGGAAACTCTGCCATCTTTCTGGAGTTCCAACGTTGCGACCTGAAGATCACTGACGCCATGATTTAACTTCGTTTTTTTGTTGATTTCCCAGTTGTCTTGAAAGCATCTACTGATTTAGAGATGGAAAATCAACCAACCCCTTGTCAAATTGGCACTACTCTACACCATGTAGATCACTGGTTTTTAATTTACTTTTCAAAGTTATGCATGGTATATTAATAAGTAGCCTAATATTTATTTTAGTGATAAGTAGAATGTATTACTATAATTTTAAATGGCATCCAGACCTCAATCTCATCCGTTAAATACTGCCTGCTCAGTATAAAAAAAGTAAGAAAATGTATTTCCTAACTACTGTAAGTCGTAAGAGCTTCTGCTAAATTACTCAAATGTAAATGCAGAAATGTAAAATAATGTTGGCGGAGGTCAATGTGAAATACGAAGATCAATCTGAGCACGACGTTCTATATTTAATGGATGAGATTGAGGTCTGAATGCCATTAAAAATGATAGTAATACATTCTACTCATCACTAAAGTAAATATTAGGCTACTTATTCATATATCATGCATGACTTTTCAAACTCAATGAAAGACCAGTGATCTACATGGTTTTGAGTAAAGACAATTTGACAAAGGGTTGGTTGAGTTTCCACCTCTTCATCAGTGTGATGATGGTTTGACTGTGTTGATTTGTTGTTATCAGGTGAAGCTGGTGATGACTATAATGATACCAGAAGCACTGCCATGTCTCGTGAGTATGTTATATAAAATGTAATAGAATTGAACGTCATCTTTTGGGCGTCTCCACATTTCAGACTGAAGATAAAACTAATAGAATATTTTTTCCTACTTCTTTTTTTACTGAACTGATATTCCTTTGTCAGCTGAACAGATGGAAACACAAACGTCAGAACCTGTCAGTACAGAAGGCAAAGGTCAAGGTGAGATAGATAAATCTGAGCAGGCAGTTCTACAGTATATTTCATGGATGGGATTGAGGTCTGAATGCCATTTAAGATGATAGTAATACATTCTACTTATCACTCAAGTAAATATTAGGCTATTTATTCATGTAGCATGCATAAATTTTCAAACTCATTGGAAGACCAGTGATCTGCATGGTGTTGAGTAAAGCCAATTTGACAAGTGGAGCTCTAGAAAGATGCCTGAGTTTCCGAGTTGGAAGACCGTTCAAAATGATTTTTCCCTGTCGGAGCTGTTTTTTTTTTCTAATTTCCCAGTTGTTTTGAAGGCACTAAAGTCAGAGAGTTCTGAGTTCCCAGTTCCCAGTTGTTTTGAACGTGGCAACTTTGATGATGGTTTGACCTTTGCTGCATTCAAAGCAACTGGGAACTGTGAACACAGATATCTCCAACTTCTGACTTCAGTGGGTTCAAGACAACTGGTAACTCTGAAAAATATGAGCTTGGAATTCCAAGTCGGAAACTTCGGGCATCTTTCTAGTGTTCCTACTTTCCGACCTGAAGATCACTGACGTCATGATTTGACCTGGTTTTTGGGGGGGATTTCCCAGTTGTCTTGAAGGCAGTGAAGTATGAAGTCAGAGATTTTAGAGTTCCGGTGGGGCTTTTGTAACGGATGTGAAACGGCTAGCTTAGTTAGCGGTCCGCGCTAAAATAGCGTTTCAATCGGCGACGTCACTTGCTCTGAGACCTTGAAGTAGTAGTTCCCCTTGCTCTGCAAGGGCTGTGGCTTTTGTGGAGCGATGGGTAACGATGCTTCGTGGGTAACTGTGGTTGATGTGTGCAGAGGGTCCCTGGTTCGCGCCCGGGTATGGGCGAGGGGACGGTTTAAAGTCATACCGTTACACTTTCATGACAACTCAGTCATGTCCAGGTCTGAAAGTCACATCTCTAGAAAGAGGCCTGAATTCCGAGATGGATTATCGTTAAAAGAAAAAAGTTCCCAGTCGGAATCTGGTTTCTTCTGAGATACCAGTTGTCTTAAACTCTCAGAAGTCAGAGATTTCCCATTCCGAGTTCCCAGCTGTTTTGAACCCTATGCGAGTTGAAGTACTCAGTATCAAAAAGTATGACAAAGTACAAATAACTCAGTATGAAAAGCACAAAAATATATGCCCTCACTACTGTAAGTAGCTCTGGATAAGAGCTTCTGCTAAATGACTCAAATGTAAATGCAGAAATGTTAAATAATGTTGTCGGAGGTCAATGTGAGATACAAAGTTCAATCTGAGCACGAAGTTTGATATTTAATAGATGAGATTGAGGTCTGAATGCCATTTAAAATGATAGTAATACATTCTACTCATCACTAAAGTAAATATTAGGCTACTTATTCATATATCATGCATGACTTTTCAAACTCAATGAAAGACCAGTGATCTACATGGTGTTGAGGAAACCCAATTTGACAAGGGGAGCTCTAGAAACATGCCTGAGTTTCCGAGTTGGATGACCGTTCAAAATGATTTTTCCCTGTCGGAGCTAATTTTTTTTCCCAGAGTTCCCAGTTTTGAAGGCACTAAAGTCAGAGAGTTCTGAGTTCCCAGATCCCAGTTGTTTTGAATGTGGCAACTTTGATGATGGTTCGACTGTTGCTGCATTCAAAGCAGCTGGGAACTGGGAACACAGATATCTCCAACTTCTGACTTCAGTGGGTTCAAGACAACTGGTAACTCTGAAAAATACAAGCTCGAAATTCCGAGTCGGAAACGCTGCCATCTTTCTGGAGCTCCAACGTTGCGACCTGAAGATCACTGACGCCATGATTTAACTTCGTTTTTTTTTTTGATTTCCCAGTTGTCTTGAAAGCATCTACTGATTTAGAGATGGAAAATCAACCAACCCCTTGTCAAATTGGCACTACTCTACACCATGTAGATCACTGGTTTTTAGTTGACTTTTCAAAGTTATGCATGGTATATTAATAAGTAGCCTAATATTTATTTTAGTGATAAGTAGAATGTATTACTATAATTTTAAATGGCATTCAGACCTCAATCTCATCCGTTAAATACTGCCTGCTCAGTATAAAAAAAGTAAGAAAATGTATTTCCTAACTACTGTAAGTAGCTCTGGATAAGAGCTTCTGCTAAATGACTAAAATGTAAATGCAGAAATGTTAAATACTGTTGGCGGAGGTCAATGTGAAATACGAAGATCAATCTGAGCATGAAGTTCTATATTTAATGGATGAGATTGAGGTCTGAATGCCATTTAAAATGATAGTAATACATTCTACTCATCACTAAAGTAAATATTAGGCTACTTATTCATATAGCATGCATGACTTTTCAAACTCAATGAAAGACCAGTGATCTACATGGTGTTGAGTAAAGACAATTTGACAAAGGGTTGGTTGAGTTTCCACCTCTTCATCAGTGTGATGATGGTTTGACTGTGTTGATTTGTTGTTGTCAGGTGAGGCTGATGATGACTATAATGATACCAGAAGCACTGCCATGTCTCGTGAGTATGTTATATAAAATGTAATAGAATTGAATGTCATCTTTTGGGCGTCTCCACATTTCAGACTGAAGATAAAACTAATAGAATATTTTTTCCTACTTCTTTTTTTACTGAACTGATATTCCTTTGTCAGCTGAACAGATGGAAACACAAACGTCAGAACCTGTCAGTACAGAAGGCAAAGGTCAAGGTGAGATAGATAAATCTGAGCAGGCAGTTCTACAGTATATTTCATGGATGGGATTGAGGTCTGAATGCCATTTAAGATTATAGTAATACATTCTACTTATCACTCAAGTAAATATTAGGCTATTTATTCATGTAGCATGCATGACTTTTCAAACTCATTGGAAGACCAGTGATCTGCATGGTGTTGAGTAAAGCCAATTTGACAAGTGGAGCTCTAGAAAGATGCCTGAGTTTCCGAGTTGGAAGACCGTTCAAAATGATTTTTCTCTTTCGGAGCAGTTTTTTTTCTTCTAATTTCCCAGTTGTTTTGAAGGCACTAAAGTCAGAGAGTTCTGAGTTCCCAGTTCCCAGTTGTTTTGAACGTGGCAACTTTGATGATGGTTTGACCTTTGCTGCATTCAAAGCAACTGGGAACTGTGAACACAGATATCTCCAACTTCTGACTTCAGTGGGTTCAAGACAACTGGTAACTCTGAAAAATATGAGCTTGGAATTCCAAGTCGGAAACTTCGGGCATCTTTCTAGTGTTCCTACTTTCCGACCTGAAGATCACTGACGTCATGATTTGACCTGGTTTTTGGGGGGGATTTCCCAGTTGTCTTGAAGGCAGTGAAGTATGAAGTCAGAGATTTTAGAGTTCCGGTGGGGCTTTTGTAACGGATGTGAAACGGCTAGCTTAGTTAGCGGTCCGCGCTAAAATAGCGTTTCAATCGGCGACGTCACTTGCTCTGAGACCTTGAAGTAGTAGTTCCCCTTGCTCTGCAAGGGCTGTGGCTTTTGTGGAGCGATGGGTAACGATGCTTCGTGGGTAACTGTGGTTGATGTGTGCAGAGGGTCCCTGGTTCGCGCCCGGGTATGGGCGAGGGGACGGTTTAAAGTCATACCGTTACACTTTCATGACAACTCAGTCATGTCCAGGTCTGAAAGTCACATCTCTAGAAAGAGGCCTGAATTCCGAGATGGATTATCGTTAAAAGAAAAAAGTTCCCAGTCGGAATCTGGTTTCTTCTGAGATACCAGTTGTCTTAAACTCTCAGAAGTCAGAGATTTCCCATTCCGAGTTCCCAGCTGTTTTGAACCCTGCGCGAGATCAAGTACTCAGTATCAAAAAGTATGACAAAGTACAAATAACTCAGTATGAAAAGCACAAAAATATATGCCCTCACTACTGTAAGTAGCTCTGGATAAGAGCTTCTGCTAAATGACTCAAATGTAAATGCAGAAATGTTAAATAATGTTGTCGGAGGTCAATGTGAGATACAAAGTTCAATCTGAGCATGAAGTTCTATATTTAATGGATGAGATTGAGGTCTGAATGCCATTAAAAATGATAGTAATACATTCTACTCATCACTAAAGTAAATATTAGGCTACTTATTCATATAGCATGCATGACTTTTCAAACTCAATGAAAGACCAGTGATCTACATGGTGTTGAGGAAAGCCAATTTGACAAGGGGAGCTCTAGAAACATGCCTGAGTTTCTGAGTTGGATGACCGTTCAAAATGATTTTTCCCTGTCGGAGCAAATTTTTTTTCCCAGAGTTCCCAGTTTTGAAGGCACTAAAGTCAGAGAGTTCTGAGTTCCCAGTTCCCAGTTGTTTTGAACGTGGCAACTTTGATGATGGTTTGACCTTTGCTGCATTCAAAGCAACTGGGAACTGTGAACACAGATATCTCCAACTTCTGACTTCAGTGGGTTCAAGACAACTGGTAACTCTGAAAAATATGAGCTTGGAATTCCAAGTCGGAAACTTCGGGCATCTTTCTAGTGTTCCTACTTTCCGACCTGAAGATCACTGACGTCATGATTTGACCTGGTTTTTGGGGGGGATTTCCCAGTTGTCTTGAAGGCAGTGAAGTATGAAGTCAGAGATTTTAGAGTTCCGGTGGGGCTTTTGTAACGGATGTGAAACGGCTAGCTTAGTTAGCGGTCCGCGCTAAAATAGCGTTTCAATCGGCGACGTCACTTGCTCTGAGACCTTGAAGTAGTAGTTCCCCTTGCTCTGCAAGGGCTGTGGCTTTTGTGGAGCGATGGGTAACGATGCTTCGTGGGTAACTGTGGTTGATGTGTGCAGAGGGTCCCTGGTTCGCGCCCGGGTATGGGCGAGGGGACGGTTTAAAGTCATACCGTTACACTTTCATGACAACTCAGTCATGTCCAGGTCTGAATGTCACATCTCTAGAAAGAGGCCTGAATTCCGAGATGGATTATCGTTAAAAGAAAAAAGTTCCCAGTCGGAATCTGGTTTCTTCTGAGATACCAGTTGTCTTAAACTCTCAGAAGTCAGAGATTTCCCATTCCGAGTTCCCAGCTGTTTTGAACCCTGCGCGAGATCAAGTACTCAGTATCAAAAAGTATGACAAAGTACAAATAACTCAGTATGAAAAGCACAAAAATATATGCCCTCACTACTGTAAGTAGCTCTGGATAAGAGCTTCTGCTAAATGACTCAAATGTAAATGCAGAAATGTTAAATAATGTTGTCGGAGGTCAATGTGAGATACAAAGTTCAATCTGAGCATGAAGTTCTATATTTAATGGATGAGATTGAGGTCTGAATGCCATTAAAAATGATAGTAATACATTCTACTCATCACTAAAGTAAATATTAGGCTACTTATTCATATAGCATGCATGACTTTTCAAACTCAATGAAAGACCAGTGATCTACATGGTGTTGAGGAAAGCCAATTTGACAAGGGGAGCTCTAGAAACATGCCTGAGTTTCTGAGTTGGATGACCGTTCAAAATGATTTTTCCCTGTCGGAGCTAATTTTTTTTCCCAGAGTTCCCAGTTTTGAAGGCACTAAAGTCAGAGAGTTCTGAGTTCCCAGTTCCCAGTTGTTTTGAACGTGGCAACTTTGATGATGGTTTGACCTTTGCTGCATTCAAAGCAACTGGGAACTGTGAACACAGATATCTCCAACTTCTGACTTCAGTGGGTTCAAGACAACTGGTAACTCTGAAAAATATGAGCTTGGAATTCCAAGTCGGAAACTTCGGGCATCTTTCTAGTGTTCCTACTTTCCGACCTGAAGATCACTGACGTCATGATTTGACCTGGTTTTTGGGGGGGATTTCCCAGTTGTCTTGAAGGCAGTGAAGTATGAAGTCAGAGATTTTAGAGTTCCGGTGGGGCTTTTGTAACGGATGTGAAACGGCTAGCTTAGTTAGCGGTCCGCGCTAAAATAGCGTTTCAATCGGCGACGTCACTTGCTCTGAGACCTTGAAGTAGTAGTTCCCCTTGCTCTGCAAGGGCTGTGGCTTTTGTGGAGCGATGGGTAACGATGCTTCGTGGGTAACTGTGGTTGATGTGTGCAGAGGGTCCCTGGTTCGCGCCCGGGTATGGGCGAGGGGACGGTTTAAAGTCATACCGTTACACTTTCATGACAACTCAGTCATGTCCAGGTCTGAAAGTCACATCTCTAGAAAGAGGCCTGAATTCCGAGATGGATTATCGTTAAAAGAAAAAAGTTCCCAGTCGGAATCTGGTTTCTTCTGAGATACCAGTTGTCTTAAACTCTCAGAAGTCAGAGATTTCCCATTCCGAGTTCCCAGCTGTTTTGAACCCTGCGCGAGATCAAGTACTCAGTATCAAAAAGTATGACAAAGTACAAATAACTCAGTATGAAAAGCACAAAAATATATGCCCTCACTACTGTAAGTAGCTCTGGATAAGAGCTTCTGCTAAATGACTCAAATGTAAATGCAGAAATGTTAAATAATGTTGTCGGAGGTCAATGTGAGATACAAAGTTCAATCTGAGCATGAAGTTCTATATTTAATGGATGAGATTGAGGTCTGAATGCCATTAAAAATGATAGTAATACATTCTACTCATCACTAAAGTAAATATTAGGCTACTTATTCATATAGCATGCATGACTTTTCAAACTCAATGAAAGACCAGTGATCTACATGGTGTTGAGGAAAGCCAATTTGACAAGGGGAGCTCTAGAAACATGCCTGAGTTTCTGAGTTGGATGACCGTTCAAAATGATTTTTCCCTGTCGGAGCAAATTTTTTTTCCCAGAGTTCCCAGTTTTGAAGGCACTAAAGTCAGAGAGTTCTGAGTTCCCAGATCCCAGTTGTTTTGAATGTGGCAACTTTGATGATGGTTCGACTGTTGCTGCATTCAAAGCAGCTGGGAACTGGGAACACAGATATCTCCAACTTCTGACTTCAGTGGGTTCAAGACAACTGGTAACTCTGAAAAATACAAGCTCGAAATTCCGAGTCGGAAACGCTGCCATCTTTCTGGAGCTCCAACGTTGCGACCTGAAGATCACTGACGCCATGATTTAACTTCATTTTTTTTTTCTTTTTCCCAGTTGTCTTGAAAGCATCTACTGATTTAGAGATGGAAAATCAACCAACCCCTTGTCAAATTGGCACTACTCTACACCATGTAGATCACTGGTTTTTAATTTACTTTTCAAAGTTATGCATGGTATATTAATAAGTAGCCTAATATTTATTTTAGTGATAAGTAGAATGTATTACTATAATTTTAAATGGCATCCAGACCTCAATCTCATCCATTAAATACTGCCTGCTCAGTATAAAAAAAGTAAGAAAATGTATTTCCTAACTACTGTAAGTCGTAAGAGCTTCTGCTAAATTACTCAAATGTAAATGCAGAAATGTAAAATTATGTTGGCGGAGGTCAATGTGAAATACGAAGATCAATCTGAGCACGACGTTCTATATTTAATGGATGAGATTGAGGTCTGAATGCCATTAAAAATGATAGTAATACATTCTACTCATCACTAAAGTAAATATTAGGCTACTTATTCATATATCATGCATGACTTTTCAAACTCAATGAAAGACCAGTGATCTACACGGTTTTGAGTAAAGACAATTTGACAAAGGGTTGGTTGAGTTTCCACCTCTTCATCAGTGTGATGATGGTTTGACTGTGTTGATTTGTTGTTGTCAGGTGAGGCTGATGATGACTATAATGATACCAGAAGCACTGCCATGTCTCGTGAGTATGTTATATAAAATGTAATAGAATTGAACGTCATCTTTTGGGCGTCTCCACATTTCAGACTGAAGATAAAACTAATAGAATATTTTTTCCTACTTCTTTTTTTACTGTACTGATATTCCTTTGTCAGCTGAACAGATGGAAACACAAACGTCAGAATCTGTCAGTACAGAAGGCAAAGGTCAAGGTGAGATAGATAAATCTGAGCAGGCAGTTCTACAGTATATTTCATGGATGAGATTGTGGTCTGAATGCCATAAAAAAAAATATAGTAAGACATTCTAGATCAACATCCGACGAGCTTCTCCTTCACGTCTCTATGGATTAAAATGACAATTTTTTACTTATCACTCAAGTAAATATTAGGCTACTTATTCATATAGCATGCATGACTTTTCAAACTCAATGAAAGACCAGTGATCTACATGGTTTTGAGTAAAGATAATTTGACAAAAGGTTGGTTGAGTTTCCACCTCTTCATCAGTGTGATGATGGTTTGACTATGTTGTCCAGCAGTGGAGGCCTCCAGCTACACCACCACGACCATGGTTGCACTGGGCTCCATAGTGGGATTCCTATCCATTCTCTGCTTCCTGGTTCGCCTGATCAAACGGAGTAAACGCAAGTCACCCTCCAGTGGTCCCGAGAACCATCCTGATGGCTGCTGACCACCATGACATCAGCTTCATTTTATGTTCTCAAGTTTTTGTTTTGTTCCTATGTGTTAAACGCCAATGTAGGACTCTAGCCTGCCTACATGCAACTTCCTATAACAACTCAAAAGTAATGTATCCTGAATCTGATCTCCTCATGTAATGCCTGCTGAATAAATCTTCTTCTTTTTTAACTAGCTATTAAAATTAAAGCAAACATATATCCAACAAATAATAATGTACTGGGAAAATGCCAAAGAAGAACAGTCAAACAGAAACATTGTAACTAACATAAAGCATACTGTTTGATTAATATCATATGTTCATAATAAACCTCTTGAGAAACAGGATTTTTGTGATTTTTCTGTTTATTTAGGCCAGCCTGTATACTGTGTTTCTCTTGTAAAACAGACCAATGTGTTATATATTACAATGTTGTCAATACATTTTGATTTATAAATTGTAATTGTAAATATATTTGATATAATTTTTCTCAAAATATTCTAGATTTTATTTTAAAGACATAACGTGGTAAATGTGGAACTTTTTTTCTGGGGTTTTGTAATGGTCGTCACTAGTTACCACAGACACAAACTCATAAACCCCGCCTATGTCTACAATTTATCCTCGTAAATCGCCATTAAGAAAATCCACAGAAGAACAATAATTTAAATTATTAAAATATGTTAAACCCAAACCACTCTGTTAACCTTATGTCTAACCGTAAACTTACATTTTTAATTTATTTTTTAACTTTAATGAATGTTTCCGATATAGATGTGGTAACTAGTGGAAACGGTACTACTTCCGGAAAATCTTTGCGACACCTTGTCATATTCAAACATGGCTTCGTCTAGATTAGAAATAAATTTTATCCGATTATTGTCCCGCTGCGAATCTATAGCTTCAGAGAAGCGAGTGGAAACGGAATGGAGGTTGGAAAAGGTAAGACATTTAGACGTTGACCAATGCAACCTTCATCAAACGCAGTCGATGAGAAACGAATGTCCTGTCAAATGATGTTGACAGTGTCTGCTAACGTTGCGTTAGCTTTTCAGTGGGTTAGCATGCTAGATAGCCACGTCGCCAGCAGCTTGGAACGAGCAAGTTGGTTAACTATACTACAACTGACTGTATTTTCTAGCAAATCAGTAGCTCGTCGTAGTAGTTAACAGTATTAGCTAATGCAAGCGCACATTACTTATTTACACCATTTTATATTATAAAATGAGCTATAATCTAAATACGACAGGTCAATGAATCTTGCGAAAGGTGTGTGTAGCTAGCAATGATCATCTCACACCTAGGTTTAGTTGGCAAGCTAACGTTAGATAATTTGACAAGGTTGTGTAACTAACTACAGTAGTTATAAGCTACATTTATTTTCCCAGGTTAAATTGTATCTGTTTGTGTTCGCTAGAAGATTACATTCAGGCCTTTCCAATCAGTCATATTTTGATGGCAACAGGCTAACGTTACAGCTGCCCCCCCCCCCTTCAGAAAAGCCTATCTAGTTAACGTTACACCCCCACCCCCCCCCTCCCCCCAATAGTCTGCCCTTGTCATCGTTTGCAAAAGATATATATATATATTTTTTCGTTTGCTTACTAGTTGTTTTCTGCATAGCTGCTCAAACTGTGTTCCCATGCTTTTAAGAAGCTTGGAAATTGTCGTGTCTCTAAATGCCATCCCTATTATGACTCTACCAAACTGTAGGTCTTGACTTTTGCTCTTTCTCTTCTAGTATGTTGGTGCTCTTGAAGAGATGTTGGTGGCTTTGAGGAAAAGTCCAAGGTATATCTAAGCTGAGGCCTTTTACCTATGAGTAACATTCTTAAAACAGGGCAATGCCAGACTTTGCACTTACTTAATACTTACCTAACAAACCTCCTCTCTCTCAACTAAATCTTAAATGGATTTATTGTTTCAGATTTTATATAAAGGTGATACTTTCACCTCAATCAAGCGGTCAGATAAACTGCTATAATGATAATGCAGATTTATGATTTTTTTTTAAATATATTATTGATATATTATTGATCGCTTGTACTTGAAGGGAGCTGCATTTAACTTATAGTGCATTCTGAAAGTATTCAGGCCCCTTTTTCACATTTTGTTACGTTACTGCCTTATTCTAAAATGGATTAAATTGATTTTTTCCCCACACTCAATCTACACACAGTATTCAACTAATGACAAAGCAAAAACAGGTTAAGAATTTTCTGCTAATTACACAAATAAAAAATGGGACACCAGAATTAGGGGAGTTTCTCCCATTCTTCTCTGCAGATCCTCTCAAGCTCTGTCAGGGGAGCTTCGCTGCACAGCTATTTTCAGGCCTTTGCCAGATATGTTCGATTGGGTTCAAGTCTGGGCTCTGGCTCGGCAACTCAAGGACATTCGGAGACTTGTCCCAAAGGTTTTCATAAAGGGTCTCTCTGTCTTGACTGTATGCTTAGGGTCGTTGTCCTGTTGGAAGATGAAACTTCACCCCAGTCTCAGGTCCTGAGCCCTCTGAAGCAGGTTTTCATAAAGGATCTCTCTGTACTTTTCTCCATTCATCTTTCCCTCGATCCTGATTTGTCTGCAGCTGAAAACATCCCCACAGCATGACTCCGCCAGCACCATGCTTCACCGTAGGGATGATGCCATGTTCCCTCCAGATGTGACACTTGGCATTCATGCCAAAGAGTTCCCTCTTGCTTTCATCAGACCAGAGAATAGAATCTTGTTTCTCATTGTCTGAGAGTCCTTTAGGCCAGCCTTTCTTAAAGTATTGGTCGCAAAGTGTCAGAGTAAATGTATAATTATTTAATGAATTACTGGAATTGATTTGGCCAAGTGCAACTGTGGTCTCTGTTCAGTGCGCTCTCTGCTTAGCAGAGGTCTCTGTTCAGTGCGCTCTCTGCTTAGCAGAGGTCTCTGTTCAGTGCGCTCTCTGCTTAGCAGCGGTCTCTGCTCAGTTTGGCAGCTGCGCGAGTGGGAGAAGGAGATGCCCGTGTACTTCGCGGTTTACCGGATCTTTTTTCAGGATATTTTTTTTTTTTTTTAGATCCCTCGGTGACACGCGCTGCAGCGCTGTGGTTCAGCAGCAGATGATGCGCTGTCAGCCACGGACTTGTCATTCCCACTCACCGACGTCACCAAATAGACTCATGCTAGCAACAAGTTCTGACTGAGCTCAATCGTCACGAAACACCAATACATCGATGAGTTTCTCTCTTTCATACAAACTTTGAGAAATAACGAGGAGCTCCCTCAATGTGTTTTTTGTTGTTGCGGGGAAGTGCTTTGTAATGAGTTAATCAATACGAACAAATTCATATAACGACACATCCTGACCAAACATCCACAGCATGATGGTAAACCCAGGGAATTATTTCAGAAAAGGGCAGAGTGCAACAGGAAACAGTGCTTCAACAGTGGAAAAGTAAGTCAGCTAGAAAGGAATTGTTGTCATTTTAGAACAGGTGATGATAAGCAGAAATAGGTGAGTACTATCTCATAGTAGTATATGTGAGTTTCTCTTTCAAACAATCCCCTGGCCTTGTACACAGCTAATAGCTAACATTCGCCAAAGCAAGCTAACTATTTACATTTGACTGTAGAAATGATTGTTGAAAGCAAGTCTAGGTTGGAACTGTTGCTGTTAAAATGCAAGTCATCATTTTTATTGAAGCAAGATGCTTTTTGAGGCAAACACACACACACACAGTTCTGGGTTGCTCATCTACAGCATGAAGCTGTCACCTGCCTAACTGAGAAAGCAGTAGATGTCCTGGTCCAGTACAGCCCCACATACCTATGTCAGTCAGTTGGTTCTCAACTCTGCATTACTTAATAAAAAAACAAGTACAGAAACCGTCTCAATGCTGAGCAGTGTTGTACTGTCAAAAACAGATCCCAGAAGAAACATGCATGTTGACAACTTCAACCAGCCACACACCTGATCTCATTAGGAGAGTGTGTGTTTTTGTTTTCTGATCTACATCCATGTGATTGTTTTTTTTTTAATATTTGTATTTATTTCAATTGAACCTTTATTTAACTAGGCAAGTCGGTTAAGAACAAATTCTTATTTACAGTGACGGCCTACCTCGGCCAAACCCGGACGACGCTGGGATAATTGACTCATGTCTGGATGTGATTCAGCCTGGATCAATCAGTTTATTCGAGTTCAGAATAAAAACTATGATTTCTATTTTAACAGCAACAGTTCCAACCTAGACTTTCTTTTGACAATCATTTCTACAGTAAGAGGTACAGTAGGCCTGATCATTTTTCATCTGTACTGTTACTTAGTGTTGCATCAAAGAGCCTGCATCTGTGTGATGTGATCAATCAGTTTGTTCCAGTTCAGAATGAAAATGATTTATTGTATTTTAACAGCGAAGGTTCCAACTTAGACAGATATGTAAGAGTTTTTAATGGGGGAAAATAAACATGAATAGCTATTTATATGACCATTTTAATTTCGTTCTTTGTTTTTGTCTATATTGCATTTGTTTTAGGCATAAGGGCAATGATATGTACCAATATTTACGTATAGTTGCATATGTTCCTAAACACAGCATTTTTAATTTGGGTCCCAGGCTGAAAATGTTTAAGAACCCCTGCTTTAGGTGCCTTTTTACTGAGGAGTGGCTTCTGTCTGGTCACGCTACCATAAAGGCCTGATGGGTGGAGTGCTGCAGAGATGGTTGTCCTTCTGGAAGATTCCCCTATCTCCACAGAGGAACTCTGGAACTCTGTCAGAGTGACTGTTGGGTTCTTCGTCACCTCCCTGACC
Source organism: Oncorhynchus kisutch (assembly GCF_002021735.2). NCBI lineage: Eukaryota > Metazoa > Chordata > Actinopteri > Salmoniformes > Salmonidae > Oncorhynchus > Oncorhynchus kisutch. The sequence goes on from NC_034186.2 coordinate 6,990,243, forward strand.
AAGGCTCTTCTCTCCCGATTGCTCAGTTTGGCCGGGCTGCCAGCTCTAGGAAGAGTCCTGGTGGTTCCTAACTTCTTCCATTTAAGAATGATGGAGGCCACTGTGTTCTTGGGGACCTTCAATGCTGCAGACATTTTTTTGGTACCCTTCCCCATATCTGTGCCTCAACACTATCCTGTCTCAGAGCTCTACGGACAATTCCTTCAACAGATCAAAAACAAAGACATGCACTGTCAACTGTGGGACCTTATATAGACGGGTGTTTGCCTTTCCAAATCATGTCCAATCAATTGAATTTACCACAGGTTGACTCCAATCAAGTTGTAGAAACATCTCAAGGATGATCAATGGAAACATGATGAACCTGAGCTCAATTTCAAGTCTCATAGCAAAGGGTCTGAATACTTATGTAAATAAGGTAATTCTGTTTATTTTTAATACATTTGTCAACCTGTTTTCACTTTTGCCATTATGGGGTATTGTGTGTCGATTGGGTGGATTTTTTAAATCCATTTTTAGAATAAGGCTGTTAAGTAACAAAATGTGGAAAGAATCAGGGACTCGATACTTTCCGAATGATCTGTATTAGCCTAATTCATGTCCTCCTGAGGCAATCGTTGTTTTTAAATATTCATTCATTATTTTCCATCTCTCCCTTCAGCAAACCCACAGTAGAGGTGATGACAGACTACACACGGAAGGTGGACTTCCTGAAAGGACTTCTAGAAGCAGAGAAACTGGTGAGTATAATACCCTCAAGGATTTCATTCTGATGCGTAGCTAAAACAACTGATTTAAATTCTGTTTGAAGCCATTAGCATTACATTATAGAAATGTTTTCTTCTCACCAGTTTGTTTAATGTTTTCTTCACTTGAGCCAATGATACGCTGCCTGTCCTATGTTCTTCTTTTATAGTCGGGGACAGAGAAAGCCCTGGCCAATCAGTTCCTAGCTCCTGGACGCACCCCCACCATAGCCAATGAGAGGATGCCGGCCAGTAAGACAGTTCACATGCAGACCAAAGCCCGGTGCACAGGGGAGATGAGGAACGAGCTGTTAGGCACTGTAAGATAACCTCATACTGTTGGATGGGTCTCAATAGTGTGTATTTTACTTAGAAAATGTTATAGTTTGTTTTAATGGACATGATCTTTCTTCTTTATAAAGGGCTATTTCTGCTAACTGTTTTGTGTTTCTTTATAGGGTCTGTCGAACAAAGGTAAACACTATTTTTATTTTATTTTAATATATTCAAATGTACAATAGCGTCATTTTAAAGTGTAATTCTTTTCTCTGTAATTAAACAGGAAACTTGGAAACAGACTTGAGAAACAGAAGGTAACATTAAAACCTAATTTCCTCTCGCTCTGCTCTAAAATGTGAAACCGGACTTACCAAATGTACGATTTCACATTTGTCTGTTTTTTTTATACCCGCAATCAAATCAATCAATAAAACCAATCCCTCCCTTCGTTTCGAAAGGGGTTTGGTTCTGGATGAACGGCAGTCAGCAGCCGAGCTGGATGCAGTGTTGCAGCACCATCACAACCTACAGGAAAAGTTGGCTGAAGACATGCTGAACCTGGCGCGCAACCTGAAGAACAACACGCTTGTGGCCCAGAACATTATCAAACAGGACAACCAGGTGTGGAAGAAGACAAGCTCTGCTGAACAGTTTCTATGCTGAATTACAAATCCACCTTTTAGCCTCATTCTCAGGTCAGACAACAGGAAGACTCTCTCTGCCCTTGTAAAAAAAAACCTGGGGTTTTAGCGCCTAACACTTGGTATTTTTTTTTTTTTTTTAAACCTTTAAGTAGGCAAGTCAGTTAAGAACCAATTCTTATTTTCAATGACTGCCTTCCAAGCAACAGTAGGTTAAATGCCTTGTTCAGGGGTAGAACAACAGATTTTTAACTTGTCAGCTCGAGGGATTCGATCTTGCAACCTTTCGGTAACTAGGCTACCTTTCGGTAACTAGGCTAACCACTAGGCTACGCTGCTGCCTAACACTCCTGTAGATCTCAAAGGATTGGACAGGTGTATCCAATATGGTGAGAATTTCACCACACTTATCAGGAAAAACAAGTTGAAGCTATTCCCATATGACTTACTTAATAATTGATATGAGCCTTGGAATTCAGCAAGAGCTTCTATTCTGGTTGACAGAAAAGTGTTTTGGTGTCTGTCCAGAAGGTGGCGGTATTACATAAGAAACATTCCAGAACTAAAGCGTTTGAATTTTTTTGGGGATATATGATTTATCAGCTGCTGCTATGAGGCCTGGAATTCCACTAGTCTAAATGGAAGGATGGATTATTTCCAGGGTCAATCCATTTTTGGATAAAAAATAAGCATCACTATGCATTTCAAAGGCCAATGAAGTCTCTTATGAAAAGTGCAAGTAAGTGTTTGACGACAGCCCCTTAAAAGAAGAAATGTTGTCTATGTTGACCCTGACCCAGTCAATCCTTCAGCCACAGCAGAAATATTCATAGGATCCTGTCTCTCTGACCCAGTCTATCCTTCAGCCACAGCAGAAATATTCATAGGATCCTGTCTCTCTGACCCTGACCCAGTCTATCCTTCAGCCACAGCAGAAATATTCATAGGATCCTGTCTCTCTGACCCTGACCCAGTCTATCCTTCAGCCACAGCAGAAATATTCATAGGATCCTGTCTCCCTGACCCAGTCTATTCTTCAGCCACAGCAGAAATATTCATAGGATCCTGTCTCCCTGACCCAGTCTATTCTTCAGCCACAGCAGAAATATTCATAGGATCCTGTCTCTCTGACCCTGACCCAGTCTATCCTTCAGCCACAGCAGAAATATTCATAGGATCCTGTCTCTCTGACTCTGACCCAGTCTATTCTTCAGCCACAGCAGAAATATTCATAGGATCCTGTCTCTCTCACCCTGATCCAGTCTATCCTTCAGCCACAGCATAAATATTCATAGGATCCTGTCTCTCTGACCCTGACCCAGTCAATCCTTCAGCCACAGCAGAAATATTCATAGGATCCGGTCTCCCTGACCCAGTCTATTCTTCAGCCACAGCAGAAATATTCATAGGATCCTGTCTCTCTGACCCTGATCCAGTCTATCCTTCAGCCACAGCAGAAATATTCATAGGATCCTGTCTCTCTGACCCTGACCCAGTCAATCCTTCAGCCACAGCAGAAATATTCATAGGATCCTGTCTCCCTGACCCAGTCTATTCTTCAGCCACAGCAGAAATATTAATAGGATCCTGTCTCTCTGACCCTGACCCAGTCTATCCTTCAGCCACAGCAGAAATATTCATAGGATCCTGTCTCTCTGACCCTGATCCAGTCTATCCTTCAGCCACAGCAGAAATATTCATAGGATCCTGTCTCTCTGACCCAGTCTATCCTTCAGCCACAGCAGAAATATTCATAGGATCCTGTCTCTCTGACCCTGATCCAGTCTATCCTTCAGCCACAGCAGAAATATTCATAGGATCCTGTCTCTCTGACCCTGACCCAGTCTATCCTTCAGCCACAGCAGAAATATTCATAGGATCCTGTCTCTCTGACCCTGATCCAGTCTATCCTTCAGCCACAGCAGAAATATTCATAGGATCCTGTCTCTCTGACCCAGTCTATCCTTCAGCCACAGCAGAAATATTCATAGGATCCTGTCTCTCTGACCCTGACCCAGTCTATCCTTCAGCCACAGCAGAAATATTCATAGGATCCTGTCTCCCTGACCCGGACCCAGTCTATCCTTCAGCCACAGCATAAATATTCATAGGATCCTGTCTCTCTGACCCTGATCCAGTCTATCCTTCAGCCACAGCAGAAATATTCATAGGATCCTGTCTCTCTGACCCTGATCCAGTCTATCCTTCAGCCACAGCAGAAATATTCATAGGATCCTGTCTCTCTGACCCTGACCCAGTCTATCCTTCAGCCACAGCAGAAATATTCATAGGATCCTGTCTCCCTGACCCGGACCCAGTCTATCCTTCAGCCACAGCAGAAATATTCATAGGATCCTGTCTCTCTGACCCTGACCCAGTTTATCCTTCAGCCACAGCAGAAATATTCATAGGACCCTGTCTCCCTGACCCAGTCTATTCTTCAGCCACAGCAGAAATATTCATAGGATCCTGTCTCCCTGACCCTGATCCAATCTATCCTTCAGCCACAGCTGAGGATCTGATCTAATAGTTATCTGCTTCTTTCACTCAGACCCTGACCAAGTCTATCCTTCAGCCACAGCTGAGGATCTGATCTAATAGTTATCTGCTTCTCTCCTCTCTCACTCAGACCCTGACCAAGTCTATCCTTCAGCCACAGCTGAGGATCTGATCTAATAGTTATCTGCTTCTTTCACTCAGACCCTGACCAAGTCTATCCTTCAGCCACAGCTGAGGATCTGATCTAATAGTTATCTGCTTCTTTCACTCAGACCCTGACCAAGTCTATCCTTCAGCCACAGCTGAGGATCTGATCTAATAGTTATCTGCTTCTCTCCTCTCTCACTCAGACCCTGACCCAGTCTATGCGTCAGGCAGACACCAACTTCGAGAAACTGAAGGTTGAGTCGGAGCGTTTGGAACAGCACACCAAGAAGTCTGTCAACTGGACCCTGTGGCTGATGCTCATCCTGGTCTCCTTCACATTCATCAGTATGATCCTCTTCATCAGGATCTTCCCCAAGCTCAGATGATGATGATGATGATGATGATGCACACCTACTGGACATACCTAGAACATAGAAGAATAACTGCTGCGCTGCTTGTACATATTCACATGTAGGCCTAGGTGTATGCGTACCTCCAACCGGGTTAGAAGTTGCCCAGTAAGCACAGATCTGCGATCAGCTCATCCTTGCAACCAGCTTCTCCAATCCTATTTGATGGAATGAAATGTACAATTGACCTTAGATCACTGTCTAGGGGGTCACTTCCTCCTGCTCCTTTATGGGTAACCAATATGCTCACAAATATAGCTAGCGATTGATAGATATATATAGATATTTATTTATTTAGAGTGAGGGACAGTGAGATGGGCCTAGTCTTATCAGATGGCGATTGGATTTGACTAAGAGCCTTCATCTCAATCTAGGGAGGTCTGTATGGCAGCAGTACACAGTAGCATGGCCCAGGCTGTACCGCGTAGATTAAGTTACCATTGGTTGACAGCAAACAATATCAGTAATCTCATTGGTCATCTGTATGTTTGGAACAAGTGGAGATTTAAGGCATTCTGTCCTATATAAGGAAGTAAGATGTTCTAATTTTGTCTGATTTGATTAATTAACCACTTGACAAAGGTCTTTGGTCCTAAAAAAAAATCCCTTGTATCAATGCTTTTTTTCATTGTTAATTTTCAGTGTAATAGTGTGAATCTGGCCATTGTTGATGTGCATGAATAGGTGACAGTGATTGATTCATTATGGTGACCTGATTGAGAATATGATTGGCCCTCTCTTAGGAAGGACGAGTGTTTACTTCCCAACTCATTTCTCCCTCCTTTATCGCTGTGGTCTGTGTTGAACTGTGTGATTAAATGTTTTTAACTGGACAGATTTGAGATTTTATGTTACTTATCATTTTTTTTCTGTTCAGGAAGTCAGATCACTTTGCCTCATTGTAAGAAGCTGTATGTTCAGTAGTTTGACAAGTGCCCTGTAATGCTAGCAAAGGGGAAATTACACCTGTGAACAGTCCAGTAGGTGGCAGGCTCTATCTCTGCATAGCAGCTACTAACAACCTCTTTGACCTGGGAAGAGCGAGAGTAGGGCTGCGATTCCAATTCATTACCCTTCTCTTTGAAGACGGTGTGTACTCTTCAGTCTGCCGTCTGGATTAAAAGATAAGGGGTGAGAGAAAGGAAATATGTTGGGAACTGGGAACCATTTTTAGCCCATGCCTACACCAATCCCATGCTTTTGAATCCTTACATAAGATGGTGTTGACCAAGTGCCCTCTTCAGAGAACAAGGTAGAGGATTCAGATCGCGCTCAATTCCAGGTAGAAGAATGGACTGTTAGGAACACAGGCCTCCTTGAATCTCAATGGTTAATCACAAAAGAAACACTGATGTTTTGTGGGTAGTGTTTTCCCCTTGGTTTTATATACAGTAGACTGATCACAAAGAAGCTACACCCACATATCCAATTGAAACCAATCATATTCATACTTTAAAGTGGGGGAGAGATGACCTTGCCTGGTTGGGCTGCTGCCCAAATAAAGGTGTAGTAGGGAAAACACTGATTAGGTCATTCACAGGCTCTGACACGGTGTCGGTGTTTAATGCTCCGGTGTTGTCACTGGGACAGGAGACTATTCTGGGGGGCTGGCTGACTTGTCCAGGCTTGCTGCCCTACCCTGCCCTAGCTGCAGCAGATGGCTGTGGGGCTGTAGTATTCTGGGATCTCCTGGTGGTTATTTTTAATTCTCAGAAGAGTAGGAATGTAATGCTACCATGAGACCAAAAGAGGTATTTTCAAAATGAAGGCACTTGACGTCATCACGGTGGCATCCAACTGAGGTCTTATGACACTAGTCCTTAAAAGTTCAGATGTTTTATTGTGTAAAGTGTCCTAGTCCCTTATTATTTATAGTGTAATAATACTAGGTCCCTCCCTCCACCACTAGGTCCCTCCCTCCACCACTAGGTCCCTCCCTCCACCACTAGGTCCCTCCCTCCCCTACTAGGTCCCTCCCTCCACCACTAGGTCCCTCCCTCCACCACTAGGTCCCTCCCTCCACCACTAGGTCCCTCCCTCCACCACTAGGTCCCTCCCTCCACCACTAGGTCCCTCCCTCCACCACTAGGTCCCTCCCTCCCCTACTAGGTCCCTCCCTCCACCACTAGGTCCCTCCCTCCACCACTAGGTCCCTCCCTCCCCTACTAGGTCCCTCCCTCCACCACTAGGTCCCTCCCTCCACCACTAGGTCCCTCCCTCCCCTACTAGGTCCCTCCCTCCACAACTAGGTCCCTCCCTCCCCTACTAGGTCCCTCCCTCCACCACTAGGTCCCTCCCTCCCCTACTAGGTCCCTCCCTCCACCACTAGGTCCCTCCCTCCCCTACTAGGTCCCTCCCTCCACCACTAGGTCCCTCCCTCCACCACTAGGTCCCTCCCTCCCCTACTAGGTCCCTCCCTCCACCACTAGGTCCCTCCCTCCACCACTAGGTCCCTCCCTCCCCTACTAGGTCCCTCCCTCCACAACTAGGTCCCTCCCTCCCCTACTAGGTCCCTCCCTCCACCACTAGGTCCCTCCCTCCCCTACTAGGTCCCTCCCTCCACCACTAGGTCCCTCCCTCCCCTACTAGGTCCCTCCCTCCCCTACTAGGTCCCTCCCTCCACCACTAGGTCCCTCCCTCCCCTACTAGGTCCCTCCCTCCACCACTAGGTCCCTCCCTCCCCTACTAGGTCCCTCCCTCCACCACTAGGTCCCTCCCTCCCCTACTAGGTCCCTCCCTCCACCACTAGGTCCCTCCCTCCCCTACTAGGTCCCTCCCTCCACCACTAGGTCCCTCCCTCCACCACTAGGTCCCTCCCTCCACCACTAAGTCCCTCCCTCCCCTACTAGGTCCCTCCCTCCACCACTAGGTCCCTCCCTCCACCACTAGGTCCCTCCCTCCCCTACTAGGTCCCTCCCTCCACCACTAGGTCCCTCCCTCCACCACTAGGTCCCTCCCCCTACTAGGTCCCTCCCTCCACCACTAGGTCCCTCCCTCCCCTACTAGGTCCCTCCCTCCACCACTAGGTCCCTCCCTCCACCACTAGGTCCCTCCCTCCACCACTAGGTCCCTCCCTCCCCTACTAGGTCCCTCCCTCCACCACTAGGTCCCTCCCTCCACCACTAGGTCCCTCCCTCCCCTACTAGGTCCCTCCCTCCACCACTAGATCCCTCCCTCCCCTACTAGGTCCCTCCCCCTACTAGGTCCCTCCCTCCACCACTAGGTCCCTCCCTCCCTCCCCTACTAGGTCCCTCCCTCCACCACTAGGTCCCTCCCTCCACCACTAGGTCCCTCCCTCCACCACTAGGTCCCTCCCTCCCCTACTAGGTCCCTCCCTCCACCACTAGGTCCCTCCCTCCACCACTAGGTCCCTCCCTCCCCTACTAGGTCCCTCCCTCCACCACTAGGTCCCTCCCTCCCCTACTAGGTCCCTCCCCCTACTAGGTCCCTCCCCCTACTAGGTCCCTCCCTCCACCACTAGGTCCCTCCCTCCCTCCCCTACTAGGTCCCTCCCTCCACCACTAGGTCCCTCCCTCCACCACTAGGTCCCTCCCTCCACCACTAGGTCCCTCCCTCCCCTACTAGGTCCCTCCCTCCACAACTAGGTCCCTCCCTCCACCACTGGGTCCCTTCCTCCCTCCCTCCCCCACCAGGCCCCTCCCTCCCCCACCAGGCCCCTCCCTCCCCTACCAGGTCCCTTCCTCCCTCCCCCACCAGGCCCCTCCTTCCCCTACCAGGTCCCTTCCTCCCTCCCCCACCAGGCCCCTCCCTCCCCTACTAGGTCCCTTCCTCCCTCCCCCACCAGGCCCCTCCCTCCCCTACCAGGTCCCTTCCTGCAGACAGATTCTACAGTTGCCATAGGGATGGGCTCAAAATAAAGTGGTGAAAACTTAGTGTTCTGACAGAAACATTGTTATATAAAAGTGTCCTATTTTAATTAATAACTTGTTGAAATCGTCCTGCCTGGCCTCAGTCTGCAGTGTGTGTTTGACCTCTGTTTCCTGTCTGTTCGTTCAGTACCACGTCTGTCCATCTCCCGTGACTCCAGATGTTTGTGGTGGAGACTCTGTTAATTGGGTTGATCCTTTAACAGTTGGACTACAATAACAAGTTGTTAAGCATCTCCCTTCCTCCTCAATGCTGTTGCTTTTGAACACCCAATCTTTTCAATGTATTTCTTGGCTGGAGCTGCAGCACAGCGAGTGAAGTGAGGATTTAGGATGGCCTACGGAGTTAAAAGGCTGTGCTTTCTCCCCTCGCCTGCCACCCTGAGTGGAAGAGGAATGAGTTCTAGCTGAGCTTTAGAGTGTTGTTATTGGGTCAGTGTAGTTATTGGGTCAGTGTAGTTATTGGGTTAAGTGTTGTTATTGGGTCAGTGTAGTTATTGGGTCAGTGTTGTTATTGGGTCAGTGTTGTTATTGGGTCAGTGTAGTTATTGGGTTAAGTGTTGTTATTGGGTCAGTGTAGTTATTGGGTCAGTGTTGTTATTGGGTCAGTGTTGTTACTGGGTCAGTGTAGTTATTGGGTCAGTGTTGTTATTGGGTCAGTGTTGTTATTGGGTAAGTGTTGTTACTGGGTCAGTGTTGTTATTGGGTCAGTGTTGTTATTGGGTCAGTGTAGTTATTGGGTCAGTGTAGTTATTGGGTCAGTGTTGTTATTGGGTCAGTGACGTTATTGGGTCAGTGTTGTTATTGGGTCAGTGTAGTTATTGGGTCAGTGTTGTTATTGGGTCAGTGTTGTTATTGGGTCAGTGTAGTTATTGGGTTAAGTGTTGTTATTGGGTCAGTGTTGTTATTGGGTCAGTGTTGTTACTGGGTCAGTGTTGTTATTGGGTCAGTGTTGTCATTGGGTCAGTGTTGTTATTGGGTCAGTGTAGTTATTGGGTCAGTGTTGTTACTGGGTCAGTGTTGTTACTGGGTCAGTGTAGTTATTGGGTCAGTGTTGTTACTGGGTCAGTGTTGTTACTGGGTCAGTGTTGTTACTGGGTCAGTGTTGTTACTGGGTCAGTGTAGTTATTGGGTCAGTGTTGCTATTGGGTCAGTGTTGTTATTGGGTCAGTGTTGTTATTGGGTCAGTGTTGTTATTGGGTCAGTGTTGTTATTGGGTCAGTGTTGTTACTGGGTCAGTGTAGTTATTGGGTCAGTGTTGTTACTGGGTCAGTGTAGTTATTGGGTCAGTGTTGTTACTGGGTCAGTGTTGTTATTGGGTCAGTGTAGTTATTGGGTCAGTGTTGTTATTGGGTCAGTGTTGTTACTGGGTCAGTGTTGTTACTGGGTCATTGGGTCAGTGTTGTTACTGGGTCAGTGTTGTTACTGGGTCAGTGTAAGCCTGCTGCAGTCAGGCTGGATGCCTCCTATCTACAGCTCACATAATAGAGTAGAGCAGGCCTGTCTCACACACACTCCCTGTCACACACACTTTCTCTCACACTCCCTGTCACACTCACACTCCCTATCACACACACTCCCTGTCACACTCACACTCCCTATCACACACACTCCCTATCACACACACTCCCTGTCACACTCACACTCCCTATCACACTCCCTGTCACACACACACTGCCTGTCACACACACACTCCCTGTCACACTCACACTCCCTGTCACACTCACACTCCCTGTCACACTCACACTCCCTATCACAAACACTCCCTGTCACACACACACCCTATCACGCACACTCCCTGTCACACACACACCCTATCACACACACTCCCTGTCACACTCACACTCCCTATCACACACACACTCCCTTTCACACTCCCTGTCAAAAAAACACACACTCTCTGTCACACTCACACTCCCTATCACACACACTCCCTATCACAAACACTCCCTGTCACACTCACACTCCCTATCACACACACTCCCTGTCACACTCACACTCCCTGTCTTACACACATCATCTCAAAACCACTCTCTTTTCTCTGTTCCAATGTCGTCAGTGTAACTTCAGCTCCAGCAGACCTGCGGCTCATCTTCTCAGTGTTCTATAAAACTCTGATTGATTGATTGACATGTTTTCACAATGGGTTTTACTCGTGTACCTATGATTGGGTACCTATGATTGGGTACCTATGATTGGGTACCTATGATTGGGTACCTATGATTGGGTACCTATGATTGGGTACCTATGATTGGGTACCTATGATTGTCTTAATGAGGTAGTAACTGTAAGTCGAATATTGTCATGTCAGAGAATCAGCCATAAATCCCACATTAATGTTTCTAACCCCTCCCCCTCTTAGTTTTCAATCAATATTTTTTTTAACTGGAAGAAACATTTCCTTGTTTTGAAGTTCATCCTATGACATCACTTACCGTTACTGATCATATTAAAAGTACTTATTACTCCAAGCCTGGCCCCAACCCCACCCCCCTGTAAGCTAGTAGACCTGCTCTGGCCTGAACCACACAAGTCTCTCTTGAAGATTCACAGGTAATGTTAGTTTACCTGCAAACCATCGGACCATTGGCAGTCCTACCTATGAAATGCTGCCAGTAGGCAATAGGCTCTGGTAAACACAGCCTGGCACTGGTACCAATCCCAATCTGTGCCCTGCCTACGGGTGTTGCTGAGGCTGGCAGGAGGAGTCATCTTTGTTTAGTTTTTTTGTTTCATAGTGGTTTCTCAGCAGTTACGGTAAGTCCATCGAGGACATATGAACCCAAAATAAAATGTCCCACGTTATGTCTATCGCAACTTATTTTTATCATGATAACGACATAACAAATGTTGTTTTGACAAGATCACAATATCATTTTCTTTGTGATAACGACATAACAAAAGTTGTTTTGTCAAGATCAGAAGATCATCAAAAGTACCAGATGCACGATAACCACCTCATTCATCAAGGAGCCCTGTGGCTGCGTTGGTCGCAATGCTCTCGTGGGGCATTTAAGCCCTGAACGATGCCTGACAGTCAGCCCTGTCTGCCTCGCTGCCCCAAAACCACAGCCAATCACATACAAAGAAGAACCCAGCTGACTTGGCTAGTTAGCTGGGTAGTCTTTTTTTAAATATTTTTTATTTTTTTATTTATTTCACCAGGTAAGCTAGTTGAGATCAAGTTCTCATTTACAACTGTGGGCTGGCAAAGATAAAGTAAAGCAGTTCGACACACAACAACACAGAGTTACACATGGAATAAACAAACATACAGTCAATAATACAGTAGAGAAAGTCTATATACAGTGTGTGCAAATGAGGTGAGATAAGGGAGGTAAAGCAATAAATAGGCCATGGTGGCGAAGTAATTACAATATAGCAATTAAACACTGGAATGGTAGATGTGCAGAAGATGAATGTGCAAGTAGAGATACTGCGATAGACACACACACCAGAGTGTCAACATGTGGGTTAAGGTCTCAAGCATCCACCCTATTCCTCAGCCTGTGCGACATTGACACGGGTCCCCTGCAATCTGGCCAGCTGATTCAGATCTGTCTTTGATAAAGCAATGTGGCTGAGAGTTTAATTTCTCGGTCCCCTGCTTTTTCGCCTTTCGAGGTTAAAGCCTGCATGGTGGGTCCCTGGAGGGGCCCGGAGGCTGAGGTGTAGCGATGGCTGACGCAGGAGGCTGTGTAATGGGATTGGGAGAGCAGGAACACATCCAGGAGCCAATCAGGAAGCAGCTCGCCCGGGCCAATCAGGAAGCAGCTCGCTGATTAGGAACTACGGAGGGGGCGTGTGGGTGTTGACCTCTCTCTCCCTGAACATGGAAATTTTACAGAAATCGAAAGTTAAAGTTTTTTTTTTTACAATTGTGATTTAAAAAAATTATATATATCATCTAAGTGTAAATGAAAAACAGAATGATGTTTGAGAAGCATTTGGTATCTAAAAAAATATACGGTGACATAGTTAGTTAGTACAGTCAGGAAGATTACACTAGATTGAAAAAAAAAAAGACTGAATCTTTGAAAGAACAGTTTGTTGTACAGAGTGTAGGACTCAAGGCTTTTTTTTCAAAGGTCAGAGTCAGTGTCATTCATCAGATGTTTTGTCCGTCCTTGAGAAGGCTGGACTTGGTATGTCAAGGGCAAAAACAGCAGTGGAGAACAAAACTACAATAGGTTACATTTTGTCCTTGGCTTGGACTGTCAATATAGTACTACATTGTACTGCATGGACTGTAAAACTGTGCTGATAACCTGATGTTCTGACTGAGCTGATCATATCAAGTGTTTTATGATGGGAGATGACGAGCTGTTCCGCTCATACACAGGATAAACAGGATTATAAAAAAGACTATTTGGTCAGGTAGCAATCAATGATCTTTTATAATGTCATTCTACATTTTTTTGTTTTTTAAATTTTTTATGACTTGATACTTAGCTACCTGCACTGAACTGTCCATTCATAGGCCTACGTTGTGGCATCTTTATAATAAGACAAATTAATAGCTGCATTGTCAGTAGGCTCATTATCAAACCTGTCTGCCTTTTTACAAAAGCATTTATTCTGCTGGTGTGTCTCTCTCTCTCTGCCTCCTCTGGTCTGTGAGGGTGGATGTATCCAGCTCTGGGCCCTCTGCTGTGGCTGGGATACTGAGAGCACTGATGGCCCTTACAGTGTACCGTAGCTTGTTTTTTTAAACAGTCCTCCCTCCACCGTTCACTCTCAGCAGGGTTTCAGTCCATGAGGACAGTTGAGTGTATGGTAATTGTGCTCCCAATTCTACTGATTTCTTCAAGGACCTGGCTAGTGTATTTGTGTGTAATACCAGGTTTAATTTGAATTTTTTATTTTTATTATAAACATTGCGTTTTACTACAGCCTTTGTTTTGCATTGCATTACAAACTTGTGTTACTTAAATGTTTAAACAACATGTCAATCATTTAAGAATCACTGTTGGTTGAATTCGTTCAGGTATGGTCCACTTAAAGCTATGAGATCTTTTGGCATCTCTCACGCTCTTCTGTGTTAAAGCATAACAGAACATAGTGATCAAAGAGACAGTATATCCTCCATTTTAGCAGGGGTGAAGGTGGCAGGCAACCATTGTCGTATATACAGTGTTAAATGGAGATAAAAACAGCCGTTGCTGCTCGTCTGAGGAAAAGAGCTCGAGCATGGCCTTTCCTTGTGTACGGTATATCCCTCCAGGTTGCCGTAGCTACCACTGCAACACTGCCACGCTGCCAGGCAGGATGGGTTCAGCTCAGGGCACAGTGCTCTGGCTCTCTGGTACAGTTTCCCAAACAGCTTGGTGTGAAAATGTCAGTGTTCTGTAAAAATGACCCTTCTCAGTAAATGTCACGCTGCCCTCTAGTACTGTCGTTTAGAGAGGTAGATGATGAGGTTCAGCACTTATCTCTCTGTCTCTCTCTCTTTCTCTCACTCTCTCTTTCTCCCTCCCCCCTCTCTCTCCCTCTCTCTTTCTCTCTCTCTCTTGCTCTCTTTCTGTCTCTTGCTCTCTTTCTCTCTCTCTCTCTCTCTCTCTCTCTCGCTCTTTCTCTCTCTCCTTCTCTTTCTCTTTCTCGCTCTTTCTCTCGCTCTTTCTCTCTCTCGCTCTTTCTCTCTCTCTTGCTCTCTCTCTCTCTCTCTCTCTCTCTCTCTCCTCTCGCTCTTTCTCTCTCTCTCTCCCGCTCTTTCTCTTTCTCTCTCTTTCTCTCGCTCTTTCTCTCTCTCGCTCTTTCTCTCTCTTTCTCTCACTCTTTCTCTCTCTCGCTCTTTCTCTCTCTCTTGCTCTTTCTCTCTCTCTCTCTCTCTCTCTCTCTCTCTCTCTCTCTCTCACTCTTTCTCTCTCTCTCTCTTGCTCTTTCTGTCTCTCTCTCTCTCTCTCTCTCTCTCTATACTGCTCTCTCTATCGTGTTCTCTCATTCTATCTCTCCCTTTATTCTGATCTCTCATAGTGAAATATAATAACACGTCAGATATGGGAGATGGCTGAGAGAGAGTGAATATCTCTCTCTCTCCAGCTGCCTGGGAGGAAGGAAGGTTAGCTGTACAGTCCCACTGACCAGGGCTGGGTGAGCTATTGCACATGATGGTAACGAGGCGGCAGGTGGCCTAGAGATTGGGAGTGTTGGGCAAGTAACCGAAAACCTCTGGTTTGAGCCGACAAGATAAAAAAAATATGTTGATGTGCTCTTGAGCAAGGCACTTAACCCTAATTTGCTTCACACCATGACTGACCGTGTTAAAACACCACATTTCACTGTAGCTATTTGTGACAATATTTGTACTTATATTTTTTTATGTATTTATTTTTACCCCTTTTTTCTCCCCAATTTCGTGGTATCCAATTGTTTTAGTAGCTACTATCTTGTCTCATCGCTACAACTCCCGTACGGGCTCGGGAGAGACGAAGGTTGAAAGTCATGCGTCCTCCGATACACAACCCAACCAAGACGCTTCTTAACACAGCGCACAACCGCACCAATGTGTCGGAGGAAACACCGTGTACCTGGCAACCTTGGTTAGCGTGCACTGCGCCCGGCCCACCACAGGAGTCGCTGGTGTGCGTTGAGACAAGGATATCCCTACCGGCCAAACCCTCCCTAACCCGGGCGACTCTGGGCCAATTGTGCGTCGCCCCACGGACCTCCCGGTCGCGACAGAGCTAGCGATGCAGCATAGCTAGCGATGCAGTACAGCGCCCTTAACCACTGCACCACCCGGGAGGACCCGTATTTGTACTTATTTAATTATTTATCATTATTTAAAGATATTCTCTCTCTCTCTCTCTCTCTCTCTCTCTCTCTCTCTCTCTCTCTCTCTCTCTCTCTCTCTCTCTCTCTCTCTCTCTCTCTCTCTCTCTCTCTCTCTCTCTCTCTCTCTCTCTCTCTCTCTCTCTCTCTCTCTCTCTCTCTCTCTCTCTCTCTCTCTCTCTCTCTCTCTCTCTCTCTCTCTCTCTCTCTCCCCCGTTATTCATTCTCTCCCGTCATTGTCTGTATTTGAATTGCGTGGGAGGAAAACTAGCGGCAAGGATTGTAGATTCACTAACTCCCCTTATCAGATAATCAACCACAGATCTGAGCTGCAGGCAGAGCCGGCGGGAAAAAAATCCATCTGAGTGAACAGGAAGAAAGAGACGGGAACGACCGGGTACGACCGGGTACAACCGGGAACGACAAATGGTTAGGAATGTGTCACTTAGGCTGTCAGAGAGAGGACGTCACCTAGGCTGTCAGAGAGAGGACGTCACCTAGGCTGAGGGAGAGAGGACGTCACCTAGGCTGAGGGAGAGAGGACGTCACCTAGGCTGAGGGAGAGAGGACGTCACCTAGGCTGTCAGAGAGAGGACGTCACCTAGGCTGTCAGAGAGAGGACGTCACCTAGGCTGTCAGAGAGAGGACAACACCTAGGCTGTCAGAGAGAGGAAGTCACCTAGGCTGAGGGAGAGAGGACGTGTGAGAAATGCCTGTCCCCCATTAGTCAACGAGGGGAACAACACTTCCCTTCCCTGATGCAGATATCACATGTCTTGTCCCAGCACTTCCCTTCCCTGATGCAGATATCACATGTCCTGTCCCAGCACTTCCCTTCCATGATGCAGATATCACATGTCCCGGTCACTAAGTTTAGTCTTTCACTAGGATCTGATTGTGTTTTTTTTACTATTTATACAGACGCTCGTAAACCACGTGTCCCAATTTGGGCTATTTTCTCCCATGTTTTCTAAAAGGTCTGTTCATAGCAGCTGCTGGCTTTTGCAGTGCTGAGTCTCACGGCTGCTTTTAGGGCAGCCCTCATCGTGTCAGTAGACATATAGACTACTACTGGTTTCTGTTTGTTGACAGTCAGAGACCCTTTACTGAACACACTGTTGAGACCCTCTCTCTCTCCAACTTCATTGTTCTCTCTATGTGAGATTATAAACATACTCATTTATTTATTGTCCTTCTGGGATGTGGAGACACAATATGGGCCCAGTTAGTTCCTCTCCTATTCTTGGTAAGCGAGCGGAGCAGAGCGGAGGTCTGTTTCCTGGTTGAGATTGGGCTGTGGTCAGCTGGAGGTCTGGTTCCTGGTGGGCTGGGGTCAGCTGGAGGTCTGAGAGTGGGCTGTGGTCAGCTGGAGGTCTGGTTCCTGGTTGAGAGTGGGCTGTGGTCAGCTGGAGGTCTGTTTCCTGGTTGATAGTGTGCTGTGGTCAGCTGGAGGTCTGGATCCTGGTTGGGCTGGGACTGAAGATGGGACTGGTACTGGTGCTGGGCTTGGTGCTGGGCTTGGTGCTGGGATTGGTGCTGGGATTGGTGTTGGACTTGGTGCTGGGCTTGGTGCTGGGCTTGGTGTTGGGCTTGATGCTGGGCTTGGTGTTGGGCTTGGTGCTGGTGCTGGGCTTGGTGCTGGGCTTGGTGCTGGGCTTGGTGCTGGTGCTGTGGTTGAGGAGTCCAGGCCACACACACCTCGCCTGGCTGTCTCTGGAACACCTCTCTGACAGGGTTCGGTCCGGGACTGGAGGAAAGAAAATGAATCGACGTTTGACAGTTTGTTTGGCTTCTTCTCGCTACTATGAAAACGAAAAGGGGAAATTGTTTTGTGAGGTGAATTTACCGACAGTGGCAGCACTAGTGGAGCCTCAGTTCCCCCTGTAATTGATGGTTAACAGCCGACATGAAAAAAATACTACAGTTTACTATAGAATACTACAGTTTACTATAGAATACTACAGTTTACTATAGAATACTACAGTTTACGATAGAATACTACAGTTTACGATAGAATACTACAGTTTACTATAGAATACTACAGTTTACGATAGAATACTACAGTTTTACTATAGAATACTACAGTTTACGATAGAATACTACAGTTTACTATAGAATACTACAGTTTACGATAGAAATACTACAGTTTACTATAGAATACTACAGTTTACGATAGAATACTACAGTTTACTATAGAATACTACAGTTTACGATAGAATACTACAGTTTACTATAGAATACTGCAGTTTACTATAGAATACTGCAGTTTACTATAGAATACTACAGTTTACTATATAGAATACTACAGTTTACTATAGAATACTTACAGTTTACGATTAGAATACTACAGTTTACTATAGAATACTACAGTTTACGATAGAATACTACAGTTTACTATAGAATACTACAGTTTACGATAGAATACTACAGTTTACTATAGAATACTACAGTTTACGATAGAATACTACAGTTTTACTATAGAATACTGCAGTTTACTATAGAATACTGCAGTTTACTATAGAATACTACAGTTTACTATAGAATACTACAGTTTACTATAGAATACTACAGTTTACGATAGAATACTACAGTTTACTATAGAATACTACAGTTTACGATAGAATACTACAGTTCACTATAGAATACTACAGTTTACGATAGAATACTACAGTTTACTATAGAATACTACAGTTTACTATAGAATACTACAGTTTACTATAGAATACTACAGTATGTAATATATAATTTTAGAGTAAACAGTAGTATACTGCAGAAAACTATAGTAAATAATACAGTATTTAATTTGCATATACCCTGCCCTTTCCCCACCCGCATATCCCATAAGTGAGAAACTACACGCCAAGTATATACCACGTATTGTGTTCCCTACAGGTTATAGAGAAGAGCAGAAGCTCTGAACTCTCTGCTGAGAATGCAGACCTACTTACTTACTTACTTACTTACTTACTTACTTACTTACTTACTTACTCACAGGTTATAGAGAAGAGCAGACGCTCTGAACTCTGTTCAGAATGCAGACCTACTTACTTACTTACTTACTTACTTACTTACTTACCTACTTACTTACTTACTTACAGGTTATAGAGAAGAGCAGAAGCTCTGAACTCTCTGTTCGGAATGCAGACCTACTTACTTACAGGTTATGGAAAAAGGTTAGTGTTTCTCCAGTGGGGTTTCCTAGCGGAGATATCCTCCACTTCTATGTCAAAGATAATAAAACAAAAACACTATAGTAAATACTACAGAAATGTCTGCATAAACACTATAGTAAATACAACAGAAATGTCTGCATAAACACTATAGTAAATACAACAGAAATGTCTGCATAAACACTATAGTAAATACTACAGAAATGTCTGCATAAACACTATAGTAAATACTACAGAAATGTCTGCATAAACACTATAGTAAATACTAAAGAAATGTCTGCATAAACACTATAGTAAATACTACAGAAATGTCTGCATAAACACTATAGTAAATACTACAGAAATGTCTGCATAAACACTATAGTAAATACTACAGAAATGTCTGCATAAACACTATAGTAAATACTACAGAAATGTCTGCATAAACACTATAGTAAATACTACAGAAATGTCTGCATAAACACTATAGTAAATACTACAGAAATGTCTGCATAAACACTATAGTAATACTACAGAAATGTCTGCATAAACACTATAGTAAATACTACAGAAATGTCTGCATAAACACTATAGTAAATACTACAGAAATGTCTGCATAAACACTATAGTAAATACTACAGAAATGTCTGCATAAACACTATAGTAAATACTACAGAAATGTCTGCATAAACACTATAGTAAATACTACAGAAATGTCTGCATAAACACTATAGTAATACTACAGAAATGTCTGCATAAACCACTATAGTAAATACTACAGAAATGTCTGCATAAACACTATAGTAAATACTACAGAAATGTCTGCATAAACAAAACACTATAGTAAATACTACAGAAATGTCTGCATAAACACTATAGTAAATACTACAGAAATGTCTGCATAAACACTATAGTAAATACTACAGAAATGTCTGCATAAACACTATAGTAAATACTACAGAAATGTCTGCATAAACACTATAGTAAATACTACAGAAATGTCTGCATAAACACTATAGTAAATACAACAGAAATGTCTGCATAAACACTATAGTAAATACTACAGAAATGTCTGCATAAACACTATAGTAAATACTACAGAAATGTCTGCATAAACACTATAGTAAATACTACAGAAATGTCTGCATAAACACTATAGTAAATACTACAGAAATGTCTGCATAAACACTATAGTAAATACTACAGAAATGTCTGCATAAACACTATAGTAAATACAACAGAAATGTCTGCATAAACACTATAGTAAATACTACAGAAATGTCTGCATAAACACTATAGTAAATACTACAGAAATGTCTGCATAAACACTATAGTAAATACTACAGAAATGTCTGCATAAACACTATAGTAAATACTACAGAAATGTCTGCATAAACACTATAGTAAATACTACAGAAATGTCTGCATAAACACTATAGTAAATACAACAGAAATGTCTGCATAAACACTATAGTAAATACTACAGAAATGTCTGCATAAACACTATAGTAAATACAACAGAAATGTCTGCATAAACACTATAGTAAATACTACAGAAATGTCTGCATAAACACTATAGTAAATACTACAGTAATGTCCGCAAAAACATTACAGTAAATACTACAGTATACTACGATCCGCAAAACACTGTATTAATTACTATAGTTTATACTACAGTTTTCTTTTTCGACAGTATTTAAACTACAGTTAACTGTAAATACTGCAGGACATACTACAGTGAATACTATAGTATTTTATACCATATTATAATTTAGTATTTTATTAGTGTGGGAGAGAGAACGTCGTCCCTTTTTAAGATCACTGTCAACCTGACCCTTTACAAGGACACAGAGCAGCCGTAATTATCGCCTTGGATGTGGCGTTGTGTTGTGTTGTTGTATGCATTCAGGATGGGTGGTGATGGTGGTGGTGGTGGTGGTGGGGGCTTGGCTAGTTTCCTCTGTAAACACACTGATACAATGCTGCCGCCTCCTACACATACTCACATACACAGCTTACGGCCACAGGGAGCAATTTGGTCGCACCGCTTTCCGATTTGGTCCCACAGTGTTCCAGAGAATACGACTTAGTCCAGTGAGACATTCCTCCCCCTGGGAACAGGGGAAACATGAAAAATAGGTAGGGAGAGATGGAGGAGCAGATAGTGTTGGTGACTTGTCAAGGCACATCTTCCAGGCCCGGCCCGGGCCCGAGTGGACACAGGGTGTCATTGTCACGTCCCAGTGTCGTAGGAATCCTTGCTTTTCCTCTTCTGCGATCTCTAATCACAAACTCACAATGTTACAGGTTTAATTTTCAACTGGAAAAGCAGATTGATATTGACAAGTTAAACAAACGACCACATCTCCCTGGCTGTCTGAATGGTGATGGTCACTTTGGAGAAAAACAAGTTGTCTACCAACTACGGAAATATCTATCCTTCCTAACAACACAAGTGGAAAAGTTTTTTTTAAACAGAAGCAAATGGAACAAAACAGAAGATAAACATACTTGAATTTGTCAAATAGAAACTCTCGTTTGCAACTGTTGAACTAATGATTACACCCTACAGCAGCAGCTAGATGCAGGCAAGAGTGTGCAAGTGTGCTGGAGGAATGAGGGCCAGGGGGTTGGAGGAGTTGTATGGGTGGGGGGAGTAGATGGCTGGGGGGCTGGAGGAATGAGGGCCAGGTGGTTGGAGGAGTTGTATGGGTGGGGGGAGTAGATGGCTGGGGGGCTGGATGAATGAGGGCCAGGGGGTTGAAGGAGTTGTATGGGTGGGGGGAGTAGATGGCTGGGGGGCTGGAGGAATGAGGGCCTGGGGATTGAAGGAGTTGTATGGATGGGGTGGGGTGGGGGGTGGGGGGGGGTAGATGGCTGGGGGGCTGGAGGAAATGGGGCCTTGGGGTGCTGGAGGATTTGGAGGTGGAGGGATGGGTGGTGGGGTTCACCATGGACACAGTCCCCTTCCTGACCTTCTGACTGTTTATTTGGCTGATGAGGCCCCCTGCGTCCCCTGCTTCCCATGTCTGTATACATTACATACAATCTACAATACAGCTGGTATTACTAAAACAAAGTCTCCTCTATCCACTGAGTGTACAAAACATTAAGAACACCTTCCACCTGGTGTCTATGTCATGGAAAGAGCAGGTGTTCCTAATGTTTTGAACACTCGGTGTATATGCACTATACTGTTTGGTACACTTGTTCAAACACTCAAGATTGTTCAGAGTGTTGTAAATACACTTTAATGAGACTGAACATGAGGAGAATGGGGTGTGCTGACTGCCGAGGGGTAAATAACCCCCTCTAGTCTGTTGACACACCGGTGTGTCAATCTAAGTAACATAATACAAAAATCTAATTAAATCTACATTAAAAAGCCATCAGTTTAAACTAGAGATCTGTTGTTTTTTGCATTGGCTGCATCTCAAACCACCTCATGCACCTTTGTGGCACTTCCACGTCTGTGGTGAAAGGTGACGGAGCCAGAGTGGTTGTTTTGTCAGAACATGAGACACCCTGAAAATCGGTCTTCTCACAAAAAAAACATATCATGACCCCTAGACTAGACTCTCACAAACATGATGGTGTTCTCCGTTCTGCTCTACGACCCCCACAAGTGTCACGGGACTCGTTTAAAGGTAACTGTACCGGTTGTAAAAAATGAATGGAAGTACGAAGGTAGTTTTGTTCCACCCAAAAAAGGGGTTAAATGTGTGTAAAAAAAAAAGATATATTTCCTGAGATTTCTTATATCTCCTAGATTGACTGTCTTTTTTGCCATTTATGAACATGTTCTTCCATGCGTTTCTCTGGGCTATAGAAGTAAAGGCCAAATTCAATATTTTATCAAATCATTTTTTTATAGATATTTTTTTATAACAATTCCATGTCAGCGTAGAACCGCCCCCTGAATACCGAGTGTGTATAGCTGCT
>NC_034186.2:7017713-7105213 GCF_002021735.2 Oncorhynchus kisutch
CAGGATACTAATAGATATGTTCTAGGGACCAGGATACTAATAGATATGTTCTAGGGACCAGGATACTAATAGTTATGTTCTAGGGACCAGGATACTAATAGATATGTTCTAGGGACCAGGATACTAATAGTTATGTTCTAGGGACCAGGATACTAATAGATATGTTCTAGGGACCAGGATACTAATAGATATGTTCTAGGGACCAGGATACTAATAGATATGTTCTAGGGTCCAGGATACTAATAGATATGTTCTAGGGACCAGGATACTAATAGATATGTTCTAGGGTCCAGGATACTAATAGATATGTTTGAGTTTGAGTTTGAGTTTGAGTTTATTTTTATTTTTACAGGGACAGTGCACATTAATCAACATTTCAGTAAAAGTGCCGGTTTTAGCCAACCGGCTAATTTTCAACCGCAGTCCCTGGGCAGGTTATTAAAAACAATTACAATATAGACAATAGCAACATAGAACAAGCAAGACATAGCATACAGACAGAGCAACATAGGACAAGCAAGACGTAGCATACAGACAGAGCAGCATAAAACAAAAAGCAGCAAGACAAAATTCATAAAAGCAACAAAGTGTTTCCACACCTCACAAGCTACAGACAACAGACAACATGGAGTGGCAACACACAGCTAGGGACCATGTTCACAAATCTGATTGACCTTTAGCCATGTCTTCAAGCATTTTGTGAAAGTGTGATATGTGGTGCAGTTATGTGTGTCTGATGGCAGTGTATTCCAGACATGGGAAGCTCTCACAGAGAATGCAGATTTACTAAAGGTGCTTTTCCTTAGGGGAACTATACAGTCACCTCTCATGGCAGACCTTGTGGATCTGCTGCCATATGTCTGGGTTTTCTGTTTAACAAAAATATTGAGTGGAGGGGGAGCCAGGCCATTGAGGATCTTGAATACAAGACATGCGTCGGTGTATTGCACAAGATTTTCCCAACTCAAGAGCTCATGCTTTCTAAGGATGTGACAATGATGATGGCTATTGGGCTTCCTATCAAGCACTTTGAGAGCCTGTTTGTAGACAGACTGAATAGGTTTTAATGTTGTACAGCAAGCTTGGGCCCAACTAGTCAAGCAGTATGTTAAGTGGGGGAGTATCATAGATTTGAAGTACAGTTTTGCTACCTCTGTAGTCAAACAATTTCGTATAAATCGGAAATTAGCTAGGTTGAATTTGGTTATTTGAATGACCTTTTTCTATGTTCTATGGTCCAGGATACTAATAGTAATGTTCTATGGTCCAGGATACTAATAGTTATGTTCTATGGTCCAGGCTACTAATAGTATAAACCAGATAACTCTGGCGACAGGCCACGTGTGACAAAGACATTGACAGACGTGTCCCTGTTTGTCTTGTCGAACTCTGAGTCTGTCTATACAGCGGGGAACAGCAAGTGCCAAAGAGTACATCCTGGAGCGTTTTGTCTGTTTTGCAGATGACCCTCCTCTGTGAAGCACCCTGAGGCAGAATGGAGGCTGACACTAAACAGGGGCTCAGCTTCCTGCCTCTCACTCTCCCCTGGCTACTGGTTAATTACACTGCCTTCCACAGCAACAAAGGGCAGAGTTTAATTCAAATATAATAATCCTTTAATTTGCAGACGGTCGGTGTACGCGATTGGGGGAACGGGGCTGGGGAGTGTGTGTGTTTCTTATCTCACACTGATGAGACTGATGGCAGAGGTAGAGCCCAGTGGATGGTCAGTGTGTGTGTGTGTGTGTGTGTGTGTGTGTGTGTGTGTGTGTGTGTGTGTGTGTGTGTGTGTGTGTGTGTGTGTGTGTGTGTGTGTGTGTGTGTGTGTGTGTGTGTGTGTGTGTGTGTGTTTGTGTGTGTGTGTGTGTGTGTGTGAGCCCAGTGAATGGTCAGAGTGAGGATTCTTGTAGTATGGGGTCTCCAAAAATGTGAATCCCCACCTTCTGGGGAACTGTGTTGGGGGTGGGGTCTGACCTCAGTGACACCCCCATGACACCTGTTGACCCAGAATGGTACTGTACTGCAGCATAAGGAAAGGCTGCAGACACAGCGCTGCAGGTAGGTAGTCAGGTTACCAGGACAACTCTATCCCAGCCTCCATCAGAACACATGGTCTGACGTATCACAGTCCACAGAGGCACTCCAGTCCAAACTCCCTAACCAGGCCACGAGTCGAGAGGAGAGGAGCTCCGGTCCCAACTCCCTAACCAGGCCACGAGTCGAGAGGAGAGGAGCTCCGGTCCCAACTCCCTAACCAGGCTACGAGTCGAGAGGAGCTCCGGTCCCAACTCCCTAACCAGGCCACGAGTCGAGAGGAGAGGAGCTTCGGTCCCAACTCCCTAACCAGGCCACGAGTCAAGAGGAGCTTCGGTCCCAACTCCCTAACCAGGCCACGAGTCAAGAGGAGCTTCGGTCCCAACTCCCTAACCAGGCCACGAGTCAAGAGGAGCTTCGGTCCCAACTCCCTAACCAGGCCACGAGTCAAGAGGAGCTTCGGTCCCAACTCCCTAACCAGGCCACGAGTCAAGAGTTGATGCGCTCCAGACCCAACTCCCTAACCAGGTCACGAGTCAAGAGTTGATGCGCTCCAGACCCAACTCCCTAACCAGGTCACGAGTCAAGAGTTGATGCGCTCCAGACCCAACTCTCTAACCAGGCCACGAGTCAAGAGTTGATGCGCTCCAGACCCAACTCCCTAACCAGGTCACGAGTCAAGAGTTGATGCGCTCCAGACCCAACTCCCTGACCAGGCCATGAGTTGAGAGGAGTCTGAGGCATAGGAATAACATATTATCCATGACTGTTTTCTTATTGTTTGCCATGTACAGTGCATTTGGAAAGTAGAGCTCTGAGACAGGATTGTGTCGATGCACAGATCTGGGGAAGGGTACCAAAACATTTCTGCAGCATTGAAGGTCCCCAAGAACACAGTGGCCTCAATCATTCTTAAATGGAAGAAGTTAGGAACCACCAAGACTGTTCCTAGAGTTGGCCGCCCGGCCAATTTGAGCAATCGGGAGAGAAGAGCCTTGGTCAGGGAGGTGATGAAGAACCCGAGGGTTACTCTGTTAGAGATCCAGAGATCCTCTGTGGAGATGGGAGAAACTTCCAGAAGGACAACCATCTCTGCATCACTCCATCAACCAGGCCTTTATGGTAGAGTGGCTAGACGGAAGCCACTCCTCAGTAAAAGGCACACGACAGCCTGCTTGGAGTTTGTCAAAAGAAACAAGATTCTCTGGTCTGATGAAACCAATATTGAACACTTTGGCCTGAATGCCAAGCGTTACGTCTGGAGGAAACCTAGCACCATCCCTACGGATAAGCATGGTGATGGCAGCACCATGCTGTGGGGATGTTTTCAGCGGCAGGGACTGGGAGACTAGTCAGGATTGAGGGAAAGATGAACGGAGCAAAGTACAGAGTGATCCTTGATGAAAACGTGCTCCAGAGCGCTCAGGACCTAAGATTGGGGCGAAGGTTCACCTTCCAACAGGGCAACGACACTAAGCACACAGCCAAGACAACACAGGAGTGGCTTCCGGACAAGTCTCTGAATGTCCTTGTGTGGCCCAGGAAGAGCCAGGACTTGAACCCGATCGAACATCTCTGGAGAGACCTGAAAATAGCTGTGCAGCGAAGCTCCCCATCCAACCTGACAGAGCTTGAGAGGATCTGCAGAGAAGAATGGGAGAAACTCCCCAAATACAGGTGTGCCAAGCTTGTAGCGTTATGCCCAGGAAGACTTGAGGTTGTAATTGCTGCCAAAGGTGCTTCGACAAAGTACTGAATAAAGGGTCTGAATACTTATTAAATGTCATATAATGTCAAGGGGTCTGAATACTTATGTAAATGTCATATAATGTCAAGGGGTCTGAATACTTATGTAAATGTCATATAATGTCAAGGGGTCTGAATACTTATGTAAATGTCATATAATGTCAAGGGGTCTGAATACTTATGTAAATGTCATATAATGTCAAGGGGTCTGAATACTTATGTAAATGTCATATAATGTCAAGGGGTCTGAATACTTATGTAAATGTCATATAATGTCAAGGGGTCTGAATACTTATGTAAATGTCATATAATGTCAAGGGGTCTGAATACTTATGTAAATGTCATATAATGTCAAAGGGTCTGAATACTTATGTAAATGTCATATAATGTCAAGGGGTCTGAATACTTATGTAAATGTCATATAATGTCAAGGGGTCTGAATACTTATGTAAATGTCATATAATGTCAAGGGGTCTGAATACTTATGTAAATGTCATATAATGTCAAGGGGTCTGAATACTTATGTAAATGTCATATAATGTCAAGGGGTCTGAATACTTATGTAAATGTCATATAATGTCAAGGGGTCTGAATACTTATGTAAATGTCATATAATGTCAAGGGGTCTGAATACTTATGTAAATGTCATATAATGTCAAGGGGTCTGAATACTTTCTGAATGCACTGTCTGCTGCTGCATGACGTTCCAGACCTTGTGAAAGCTATTCCTAAATGTCCTCGTTCACTCTCTGTTCCTTTTCCTCCCCTTCCCCTTAGTCACAACATCCCACTGACTGCCAGTTGTTTCCTTCCCCTTAGTCACAACATTCCACTGACTGCCAGTTGTTTCCTTCCCCTTAGTCACAACATTCCACTGACTGCCAGTTGTTTCCTTCCCTTTAGTCACAACATTCCACTGACTGCCAGTTGTTTCCTTCCCCTTAGTCACAACATTCCACTGACTGCCAGTTGTTTCCTTCCCCTTAGTCACAACATCCCACTGACTGCCAGTTGTTTCCTTCCCCTTAGTCACAACATCCCACTGACTGCCAGTTGTTTCCTTCCCCTTAGTCACAACATTCCACTGACTGCCAGTTGTTTCCTTCCCCTTAGTCACAACATTCCACTGACTGCCAGTTGTTTCCTTCCCCTTAGTCACAACATCCCACTGACTGCCAGTTGTTTCCTTCCCCTTAGTCACAACATCCCACTGACTGCCAGTTGTTTCCTTCCCCTTAGTCACAACATTCCACTGACTGCCAGTTGTTTCCTTCCCCTTAGTCACAACATCCCACTGACTGCCAGTTGTTTCCTTCCCCTTAGTCACAACATCCCACTGACTGCCAGTTGTTTCCTTCCCCTTAGTCACAACATCCCACTGACTGCCAGTTGTTTCCTTCCCCTTAGTCACAACATTCCACTGACTGCCAGTTGTTTCCTTCCCCTTAGTCATAACATTCCACTGACTGCCAGTTGTTTCCTTCCCCTTAGTCACAACATCCCACTGACTGCCAGTTGTTTCCTTCCCCTTAGTCACAACATTCCACTGACTGCCAGTTGTTTCCTTCCCCTTAGTCACAACATCCCACTGACTGCCAGTTGTTTCCTTCCCCTTAGTCACAACATCCCACTGACTGCCAGTTGTTTCCTTCCCCTTAGTCACAACATCCCACTGACTGCCAGTTGTTTCCTTCCCCTTAGTCACAACATCCCACTGACTGCCAGTTGTTTCCTTCCCCTTAGTCACAACATTCCACTGACTGTCAGTTGTTTCCTTCCCCTTAGTAGTAAACACCAGGGTACTAAACACCAGGGCACTAAACAACAGGCCACTAAACACTAGGTACTAAACACCAGGGCACTAAACACCAGGGCACTAAACACCAGGGCGCTAAACACTAGGGTACTAAACACCAGGGCACTAAACACCAGGGAACTAAACACCAGGGAACTAAACACCAGTGCACTAAACACTAGGGTACTAAACACCAGGGCACTAAACACCAGGGAACTAAACACCAGTGCACTAAACACTAGGGTACTAAACACCAGGGCACTAAACACCAGGGTACTAAACACCAGGGCACTAAACACCAGGGTACTAAACACCGGGGCACTAAACACCAGGGTACTAAACACCGGGGCACTAAACACCAGGGTACTAAACACCAGGGCACCAAACAACAGGGCACTAAACACCGGGGTACTAAACACCAGGGCACTAAACACCTGGGCACTAAACACCGGGGCACTAAACAACAGGGCACTAAACACCAGGGTACTAAACACTAGGGTACTAAACACCGGGGCACTAAACACCAGGGAACTAAACACCAGTGCACTAAACACTAGGGTACTAAACACCAGGGCACTAAACACCAGGGAACTAAACACCAGTGCACTAAACACTAGGGTACTAAACACCAGGGCACTAAACACCAGGGTACTAAACACCAGGGCACTAAACACCAGGGTACTAAACACCGGGGCACTAAACACCAGGGCACTAAACACCAGGGTACTAAACACCGGGGCACTAAACACCAGGGTACTAAACACCAGGGCACCAAACAACAGGGCACTAAACACCGGGGTACTAAACACCAGGGCACTAAACACCAGGGCACTAAACACTGGGGCACTAAACAACAGGGCACTAAACACCAGGGTACTAAACACCGGGGCACTAAACACCAGGGTACTAAACACCGGGGCACTAAACACCAGGGTACTAAACACCAGGGCACCAAACAACAGGGCACTAAACACCGGGGTACTAAACACCAGGGCACTAAACACCAGGGCACTAAACACCGGGGCACTAAACAACAGGGCACTAAACACCAGGGTACTAAACACCAGGGTACTAAACACCGGGGCACTAAACACCAGGGCACTAAACACCAGGGTACTAAACACCGGGGTACTAAACACCATGGTACTAAACACCAGGGCACTAAACACCAGGGTACTAAACACCAGGGTACTAAACACCAGGGCACTAAACACCGGGGTACTAAACGCCAGGGTACTAAACACCAGGGCACTAAACACCAGGATACTAAACACCAGGACACTAAACACCGGGGCACTAAACACTAGGGTACTAAACACCAGGGTACTAAACACCAGGACACTAAACACTAGGGCACTAAACACCAGGACACTAAACACTAGGGTACTAAACACCAGGGTACTAAACACCAGGACACTAAACACTAGGGTACTAAACACCAGGGTACTAAACACCAGGGTACTAAACACTGGGGTACTAAACACCGGGGTACTAAACACTAGGGCACTAAACACCAGGGTACTAAACACCAGGGTACTAAACACCAGGGCACTAAACACCGGGGTACTAAACACCGGGGTACTAAACACCAGGGCACTAAACACCGGGGTACTAAACACCAGGGTACTAAACACCAGGACACTAAACACCAGGGTACTAAACACCAGGGTACTAAACACCGGGGCACTAAACACCAGGGCACTAGACACCAGGGTACTAAACACCAGGGTACTAAACACCAGGGTACTAAACACCGGGGCACTAAACACCAGGGTACTAAACACCGGGGTACTAAACACCGGGGCACCAAACACCAGGGTACTAAACACCAGGGTGCTAAACACCGGGGTACTAGACACCGGGGTACTAAACACCGGGGCACCAAACACCAGGGTACTAAACACCGGGGTACTAAACACCGGGGCACTAAACACCAGGGTACTAAACACCAGGGTGCTAAACACCGGGGTACTAAACACCAGGGTACTAAACACCGGGGCACTAAACACCAGGGTACTAAACACCAGGGTACTAAACAGGTGTTGTAAGGTGGTATAACAAATGTGTTATATATCCTGTATCTCCTCAATTATTTTTTTGGAAGGGGGGGGTGGTGTTCACATTTCAAGATTTAGGGCCAATCAATGTAATTCATGTTCCATGTGTGTGTTGCTGGAGAGAGGACAACGAAATACTGCAGCAGCCTCTCGCTCTGAACAAGCAGTGTTGCAGGCACAGAGAGCATTAATCTGAAACAACAACAACAACAACAACAACAACAACAACAACAAAAAGTGCATGTACTTTATTTAGCTGAATGTCATTTCCTGAGATAAGGATTACTTAAAAAAATATATATATTTAACATGTTGGTCATTGATCAATTTGAATGAACAACACCACCATGACAAATGGTTTGGTTGAACAACAAGATGACAAAATGTGATCCTGGATGATTCGAAATATTTCTTTGCCCTCAAACAACAACCACAGAAGAGAAAGACGTCCTCCATGCAAGGCATGCAACCACCATGTTAATCATGAACAAGCTCCCACACTCATAAAATGTTGTCAAATCCATGGTGATAATACTGGGGTTATGCTGATGTGTTTGTCATGCAAAACTGAATGACTGGACTGTTGTGTACCAAGCTAAAGGCAATACTAGGCTTCCTTCCTGCCTCCAGGGTCGGGATAAGACTATTTATTTATACTAGTCTCTGCTAAAAAAACATCCCATTATTACTTTAAATCTACACTATACTTAAACAAATTAATTTGTGCAATTTGGAAATCAATTTGGAAATCATAGTTAGAATAAATATTGATACAAATGATAAATTAAAGATGCATCTGCTGCCTATCATTTTATCTGGTAGTTTTATAGTCAACTTGGCAGATAAGAGTTTTAATTACAATTTACGATGAACATTTAAAAAATATATATATATTTTTATGAACAATAGAATAGAAATAATAGAAATAACTCCAAATCATTCATTTTAAATTGTCTATCATCTCCGAATGATTGCGTTTTTGTCGTTTTAATAATATTTTTGGTTGGGTGACACAAAGAGAATTTTGTTAGGCTCATGGATGGGCTTTGTATTGTGCAATACACTCCAATCCGCACTAGCCAGCGGTTCTCGCACTAGCTCTAGTCCGTGTTTTCCAACGTCCCCTATCTGCCCCAGCTGACTGGCAGTACTTGTTTACTGGTGGATAGACACAGAAAGAGACGAAAAGGGGGGAACCTGAAAGAGGTACCGTTTACGGGGATCGAAGTTTTTCCACACTTCGATGCTATGTGCTGGAAGCGGCGATTATTATTTGTTTAATGGCTAAAAGTAACGTTCGCCTAATCACGTTTATTGTTTATGGGTGTTTTCATTTTTGTCGTGGCGTGACTGAAGGAGTTCAGAGGAAGGTCGTTGAAAAAGCTATCCGCGTTTTTTCCTTTTCCTGCATGAATCCAAAGGAGTTCCTGGGGATGTGTTCATGTTTTTATTCGTACGTCTTAAAAGGTGTTCTTGCTGTGATACTGCGAAGAAGTGGAAATACTTGGGAGGTGCATGAACCACTCAATCAGCGACCTGTGGATTACAGCAAGATAGCCAACTCGATCCCATTACTATAACTAGTTAATGTTAGCTAGTTAGGTTATTGGGTTGATAGACATTCGGCTAAAACAACTGGGGATTATTTTTGGAAAGAAGAGGAGACATATTTCGATATTACTAAGCATTTAAGCATTTGTTTTCTTTATTATATGAAAATACGGTCTCTGAGTGTTTTACCAAAAGCACGACCGCCCATAGCTAATTCCATGTATTTTCAACATTGTAACCTCTTTTCTCGTGGAATGAGCCCGTAGATAGTATCCCGACTTGTTCCTCTTTACTAGTTTAGTTTGCACTGTGGGATTTATTTTTCTCGAATCGGAAGACTTTTTATATAGAACAGATGAAAGTGACCTATCCCTTATAATTGTGGAGAAAATGAAGCTTTTTATTCGCAAATGTATCGCCAGAACCCAAGATAACGTTATTTAGTGGTCATTTGTTTCAGGGATAATCCAAAATAACCAAAATTAGCTGGGAAGATATCAATATAACGTTACAACCACATTGGACCCCCCCGGCCCCTTTTGAAGGGGGGCTAACTGGACTAGTTCTCGTCTCTCTTTTTTGGAATATTTGTTTGTGTTTTCATTTCTTAGAAACACATTTTTTTTAACGACCTTTGGATATCTTCAAAACAACCCCCACGTTTTTGGATGCACTAAAAATAAGAGAAAACAATCGAAGTCACAATGCGGCTTGGGACCTCAGCGGCTGTTTTGGTTACTTTTATCTACGTGGTGTGTCATGGTGGGCTAACACATGGAGAAAGTAAGTATAGCTATATTCTAAATGCAATACTGGTTAATGATTCATGTAACTCACTCTCTACACACCACCCGTCCTACCATCATTGTAGGCACCGAATTTCATGTGTTTGTTATTCCCATGGAAAAAATTGGTTTTAATTTAAATGAGGGATTCAATGCAGTGGTCACTGAAACCATATGATTGTTTGACCATTTTACCATGAGACTTTTGCCTAAAATATGGTAAACACATTTGCGTCCCATGGTGTTTTTACAAATATTTGTTAGCAAAGTTATTAAAAAATAGCCACGGCCACTCTTAAAATATATTATTGAGGCCTGTCATGGATGCGTCAACCCGAGGGCCAGATTAGCTCCTGATATGGACTAGGGTGGTCTGTTGCAGAACATCTAAACAGGAAATTGTATAATTCGTTTGCACGCGTAGGCCACTTCATGGCGACTTGCTACGCACACTCACGTTGTAGCTGGAAATGTAAACACATTTAGCCAACGTTATGAAGGTCCATGAAATCCCCATACGTGCAGGATTATTAACAAACACTATGCCCATCTCTCAGAAGAAATGCCTGAAATAATGTTCACATTCACACGCTCACCATGTGTCGGGACAATTACTGTGAGTGTGAGGATGTTTACTATGGAGGAAACAAAACAAGATTCCAGGCACCCTATAACTATATCTCCTATTTCGTGTTTTATGATACACTTTGTTTGAAAAACAAGGCGGCATGTACAAGCATTACATTTTTAAAGTATACAGGCTCTATCCTTTACCTTTATTGCAGCAGAAAAATATAGAACCCACTCTGTAGTGCCTTCATAGCTGTTGTACGTTTTCCCTGTGTATTGATCCAAACCTTTTCAGCTCAGAATTCAAGAAATTTCTCACAGCATACCATATACTTATGTCGCTATAATCCTGTCCTCTAATTCAGTCTTTTGGGCTGTAGTCCATGCCTGTAGTTAAGTGGGCTCCCGTAGTGGCACAAGCGGTCTAAGGCACTGCGTCTTAGTGTTAGAGGCGTCACTACAGACCCTGGTTCGATTCCAGACTGTATCTCAACCAGCCGTGATTGGGAGTCCCATAGGGCGATGCATAATTGGCCCAGCGTTGTTAGCCTTTTGGCCGGGGTAGGCTGTCATTGTAAATAAGAATTTGTTCTTAACTGGCTTGCCTAGTTAAATAAATGTTATTTGAACATGTTTTTTTAAAATCTGTGACAAGTGACACGTTGTTGTTTCATCCTAAAGATGGTATTGTTTTTATCCTGCAGTTCAATATTCAAACTATCTATTGAACTGCTCAACTATGTAATTACAATAAGAAGAAACAAAACTTAACAACTGTTGTTGTTGTATTTAGGCTGTATTTAAGGTTACTACCTTTGCTCTGCAAACTTGGCCTACTTTATAATGTAAAGAGGCTGGCTAATGGCTTACTGTACTCCGAGCTTCTCTGGAAGTATTCCATTTGAAACATCTGAAGTCACCAGAATAATACATGTTTGTAAAAAAACAAACATACACAGGCACACCATATTAGGTGGATTACCAGACAACTGTGAAATAAGTGTGGTCAAATGTACCATTCCATTCAGTAGATGTTCTTAGCATGACTCGGAGCCATGCACAATTATGATGACATGGTACAAGATAAAGTGCCTCACCAGACTCTACATATTTTCCCCAAAAAGTTTTCTAGTAAAATTGAATATTTCCTAGATGAGTGTGTCTGAAGTAGCTATTTTTAGTCTTGGCTGTGGTATTTAAAAAAAAAATTGTGCTACACCCAAAATGTAACCTCATGTAACTTACAATCTGTACACATTTCTCTATAGCTACCTGTTACACCTTGGTATGTTGATTTGAAGCAAATAAAAAGTTCATGGACATTTTAGATCGCTTGCTGTGGCTAACAATTTTTTTCCTGGGAGATAAAACATTGGGTTGTTGGTTGTTAATTTACCTCGACTGAATGTTGTCCTCTTGTTGCTGGGTATTTGTAGAACTTTGACCTGGAGTCCTATCAGCTTCAGTGTCATAACCCTAACCTTTTGACCCGGAGGCATACAAAATTGGGTTTCTCTACTAGGACGATTAATCCATAGATAAATGGGAGAATCATAGTTTTAACTTTGATTAATCTCTTGTTCATTTTTCATCACTCACGTGGGTTTAAATGCTTGTGAAAACCAATGAGTAGATTGGGGGTGGGGGGGGGGGGGGTTGGTCATCATAAATAGATCCAAGTTTTATTTGAGCTTATCAGCAACACAGGTGTTCATTGACACTGCAGTGTAATTAAATGATTGAATAATGCACCGTAAACGGCACTCAACATGGCCAGTCTGGTTTCCCTGTTCCAGCGATGCTCTGTTTGCTTCTCTGCAAGGCCGAGACATAAATACTAACAGGTCCACTTTAGAACATTCTAGAACATAAGAGTCCGTTTGTTAACGTTAGGCTAGTAGGGATTCCTGTGATGGCCCAATGAAGGGAACACATCTCAATGTCTCTCTTTTATATTTAGATCAACTTAAAGCTCACACACAAGATTGTCAAACGTTTGCCTGCCGACAGTACTTAGCACATCTGAACAGTGTGTCGGCAGTCAATCGCTTTTGTGTTCACACAGCAAAGACCTTGGAAGTCGTCAGTCACTTGTTAAAGTACTCCAAACCAGAAGGTGGCAGTAGCGTTGTTTGGCAATGCATATCCATGTGTATTGCTTATGGTCTAGAGTCTAAGCTATCTGTGTTAATTTTGTTGATAACAGCCAGTTGGCCACAGCTAGATATCAACAAAGAAACAACAATTTAATTCACTCTCCATTATCTCATACTGCCAGTGCCAGCCCATAGCCAAATGTTTAGCCAGCTAGCTAACGTTAGGGACACGCACACTAACAATGGCAGCTCTTTCATGGAAGCTATCTAATCCATTGTGATTGAATTATAACGTCAATACTAGCAACAGTGGTTAACTATCTTGGATGAAGTCTTGTTGTGTGTGTTGTGTCTGTGTACAGCTAGCTATATTGTGTATGAAGTGTGACTGGCTCATCCATGGATGTATGGAGAAA
This sequence comes from Oncorhynchus kisutch, assembly GCF_002021735.2. Taxonomy (NCBI): domain Eukaryota; kingdom Metazoa; phylum Chordata; class Actinopteri; order Salmoniformes; family Salmonidae; genus Oncorhynchus; species Oncorhynchus kisutch. The sequence goes on from NC_034186.2 coordinate 7,030,764, forward strand.
ATGCTATCTCCGGGGAGAGTTGGGGTGTATCTGCTATTTGACAAAAATCTCATCCCATTAGTGTTGTCTCACTTTAAACCGCCCCAGAGTTAAAAGGAGATTTTTCTAGGTATTTTACACATGGCATGTATGCAGAGAAAAAGGCTTCTTCTGCAGAGAGGGGCAGCCCTGCTAGAGGACGGCTGCTATCTCTTTCTGGGGGGGTTGGAGCATATGTCAAGGGCTGTTTTGTTCCTGATTGACTGAATTCTGTGGGAAGTGACCATATTTGGCATTAAATGTAAAAAAGGAAGAAAAAAACCAGTACAAAATGGCTGGATGCTTTGAGCTATATTTGCATGTTTATTACTGTAGTCTATATTGTCATTTGTCTCATAATTCTGATGCAGAAGAGATTGTGTATCGATATCTAAACCACACCGAGGTGCATAAGGGTCTGAACGATAACACAATATAGCGTTTTTTTTCCCCCCCGGCGCAATATGCTGCTGTTGATTGTGTCTGTTTGTCACAAAGGACACGTTGGGTATGGAGGAGATGGAACACTACCATAGAGTCTCTATCCACAAAGCAACCGCTATCTCGCTGCTGTGTAACGGAAAGAAAAACTAGTTGTGGAACACCTGCCTGGTCCCTTTCTTGTTCTTCTCAGACTTGTGAGTGAATCTCTGTAGGAAGTGGTGGTGTGGGGGGGATATTCCAGAGCGTCGGCTCGTCACTCACAACCCCAAGCACCATAAACTGACTCATTCCATGAACCAACCATTTAATTCATAGTATGTGCTCAAAGTTTAATTTAAGTTTATTCAGGTGACCACAACAAAATTGTATTTTTTAAATTTATTTTTCCCTCCATTTGTAGAGTTAATTTATAGTCTTGGATAGGAAATTGGGAATCCCCTCCCCCTTTATCAAAACACTCCATAGAAAACACGGTGTTAAACAGTGACTGACGCCTTTGGTGAACGACTGAACAAAGAAATAGGAAAGGCCGGTCATTTGATTCGCTCTGGGAACAGAAGGCAGTGTGTCTATTGTTTTTGTGTTGACTCTCCCGTGGCCCCTGTTCGGGAACCTCAGGCACATATTTTCCCACAATGTTGTGCGTGTGGAATGTGTTTTGAAGTGGGCCACCCTGTAGGTAGACCACAGCCTGATGTCTGCAGGTTGGCTCTCTGCTGTGCTGACCTTTTCCGGGCCATGGATCTCGACATTGGTGATCTAGCATGTGAACAGCATGTCCTTGCCTGGGAGTCTCCGAGGTGGGCCTTTCTCTCTGGCTTCTCTGGGTTTGAGGTGTCCTGTCTATCTATGCCCACTCCATGTTCTTGAATAACATTGAATAGGCTACCCATGTAGGAACATGCATGGGTATTACGAAGCATGTAAATAATTGTGCCCCAGGATATTTTCTTTGGTCCGTTTCTCTGATTCGTAGTGGTAGGAAATGTGAGCTGTGAAAAACATTATTTGTGACAGGGAAAACGTGTTGTAGCAGTCTATGGTCTGGATGTGGAAGGAGAACGGGAGGTTCAGCTGTTTTCATAAGGGAAACCTTAAATCATCACGTTCAGTTGTTGGCCCTCCTCATGGTCGATGTGATGTTGACAGCCTCACTGGAGGGAACACAAAATGGTCGCCACTCACCAAAACATGGGTAGTGGCTGTACCTAGGCTACATATGGTCATTTTCTGTAGCTAAACAGTCTGTCTGATCACATTCAGCCACATTTTATTTTATACAAACACATAGTGTAATAAATTATTATAAATAAGCAGTGATCATGCAATTACTTTGTTTACTTAGCTACAGTTTATGAACGAAAGCCTGAGCCATTGTTTTGTCTGAATAGTTGCGTTTTCCCTGAACCTTTTTTTGATTCTATATAAGTAGCCTAATTGTGTGGCGTGAAGTCTATTAGATTATTACAGGCAAATGCAACAGATGAAATGTAACAAAGGCAATAGCCTAACATGCTGCCCAAACTGTCCGTTGCAAAATGTATGTACACACGCGAACGTTTTTCACTCATTTCACAGAAACGTCTTGTTTGCGACAACGGGTGTCTCTGCGCAGAGAGCCCAAAGGACGTTCCCATAGCAAAGAGGGTTTCCCTACTAGGACGATTAATCCATAGATAAATGGGAGAGGATTCCTGTTTTAGACGCTTGACACACTGCGAGTCCCGCATCTCCCATCCACTCAATGTTTTTTTTTTTAAATATTTTTTATGAGCGTATACCCATGTGGATGATTGACAGATGAACGAGGTCCAGCCTTCTAGTCCAGTTGGTTGCCATGCCAACCTCCGTATAAAATCCACAGAAGAAGAATGAACGGGGAGAATAAATGACTAGGTTTCCACTTTTTAATCTGTGGATCAATTGTCTGTGTAGAGAACACTATTATTCTACAAAGGTCCTGAAAAAGAAAAATACAAATAAATGTGACCAAATGTATTTCAGGTAAAATGACAACCCCACGTTTATCTCCCAGGACACCAGCAGGCTGACTGTGTGCATTAATATTTCATGTGTATTTCATGCTGCTGCTACCTCTCTCTGTTTATCGTATATGCATAGTCACTTTAACTATACATTCATGTACATCAATTGGGCCGACCAAACAGTGCTCCTGCACATTGGCTAACCGGGCTATCTGCATTGTGTCCCACCAACCCCTCTTTTACACTACTGCTACTCTCTGTTCATCATATATGCATAGTCACTTTAACCATATCTACATGTACATACTACCTCAATCAGCCTGACTAACCAGTGTCTGTATGTAGCCTTGCTACTTTTATAGCCTCGCTACTGTATGTAGCCTGTCTTTTTACTGTTGTTTTATTTCTTTACTTACCTATTGTTCACCTAATACCTTTTTTGCACTATTGGTTAGAGCCTGTAAGTAAGCATTTCACTGTAAGGTCTACCTACACCTGTTGTATTCGGCGCACGTGACAAATAAACGTTGATTTGTTTAGACCTAGGGCTGTTATGGTGACCGTATTACCACCACCACCGGTCACAAGTCATGACCGCAGTCAAATTCCACGTGACCGTTTTCACGGTAACTAGGCTTCTTTTTCAAATCAGCATCCCATACCTCATGTACTCTAGCCTATAGGTTTTGTATCACAAATAGTCTTAAAATTAAACATATTTATTCTACTTTACAATCTGTGTAGAGCCTAAGTGACGTACATAAGTGACGCGTGAGTTTCAAGTCGGGGGAAGATAATTTTCACAACAAAAAATGCACTTTTTTTTTAATAAAGCATTACTTAATTGTATTTGCAGTAACTTTTTGAGAAGGGTGTTTCCCCCGCTAATTGATTACATTTTGGAACATGTTCCCTTCTAGCCTACTGCCGTGTGCACATTGTTGCACGTTTAATGTGAAGAAATAAACTATTAGGCTATCAACCTTTTTTTTTTAAAATGCAAATGATTGTATTAATCTAGGATCTATCGTGTTCTACAACTGTCCCAGACTATGTTTGGAATATTTGTTTCTCACACTGAAGGATTCAACTTTTGTACAAGTAAACGTGGACAGTTTTTTTTTCTAACCTCTTCAGTATTATGAGACTTGGAATTTGAAAAGGGCGCGTGCAGTTGTGTCTTCACTTGTAGCCTACTTCGGAACCTTGATTCCCGTGAGAAGGACCCTGTCACTTGACAGGCATTGGCTAATCAGAATTGAGAGATCTGTGAGAGGTGCAACGGAACACGGTCATTGGCAACCGGGAGAATGGAATTATAATTATTATATTTAGCCGAAGGGCATAACGGGCACTGGCCGCAAGCCATTCATTTAAAAAAAATTTTTTTAGGAGGCATTATGACCACACAAAGGGGATGCCACTGGGAAATTCAAGGCCTGTGCCCGTTAAAAATTTTAGCGGTCTTTTAAGCATTCTAGTACAATTTAAATAGTTAACACACATACACGGACGCAGCGGTCTAAAGCACTGCATCTCAGTGCAAGAGGCGTCACTACAGTCTCTGGTTTGAATCCAGGCTGTATCACATCCGGCCGTGATCGGGAGTCCCATAGGGCGGTGCACAATTGGTCCAGGTTTGGCTTGGGTAGGCCGTCATTGTAAATAAGAATTTGTTCTTAACTGACTTGCCTAGTTAAATAAAGGTTACACACACCACACTGACAAAGAAGTTATTTTGTTGGTATTTACGTATGTCCCCATTACCAGTAAAACATCAAAACCCATTTCTTTCATTTACTCGCTGTGCTGTTTCATTGTTCAGTTGTTTCATTCTCAACCAGGATTTCTATGGAACGCCCTCTGGGCTCTCTGCTATGGAACGCCCTCTGGGCTCTCTGCTATGGAACGCCCTCTGGGGTCTCTGCTATGGAACACCCTTTGGGGTCTCTGCTATGGAACGTCCTTTGGGGTCTCTGCTATGGAACGCTCTCTGGGGTCTCTGCTATGGAACGCCCTCTGGGGTCTCTGCTATGGAACGCCCTCTGGGCTCTCTGCTATGGAACGCCCTCTGGGCTCTCTGCTATGGAACGCCCTCTGGGCTCTCTGCTATGGAACGCCCTCTGGGCTCTCTGCTATGGAACGCCCTCTGGGCTCTCTGCTATGGAACGCCCTCTGGGCTCTCTGCTATGGAACGCCCTCTGGGCTCTCTGCTATGGAACGCCCTCTGGGCTCTCTGCTATGGAACGCCCTCTGGGCTCTCTGCTATGGAACGCCCTCTGGGCTCTCTGCTATGGAACGCCCTCTGGGCTCTCTGCTATGGAACGCCCTCTGGGCTCTCTGCTATGGAACGCCCTCTGGGCTCTCTGCTATGGAACGCCCTCTGGGCTCTCTGCTATGGAACGCCCTCTGGGCTCTCTGCTATGGAACTCCCTCTGGGCTCTCTGCTATGGAACGCCCTCTGGGCTCTTTGTGTCAAAAAAGCTCCAGTAGCACTGTCAAAGCTGTATTAAAAAAATAAAGAAAAAAGTCTGCAAACACTGGCCACAAACAATGTGTTCACAATACCGCGTTGGTATTAAAGCACTATTTGTTCGACTTGGTGCTAGCTAGGTACCAAGCTAAAGCTAACTACTCCAGAAGTTGCAGTTGAACAACCAGTCAGCAAAAGCCAACATCACCCACAACAGAGAACGGTTGTTTGTCAAGGGCAAGGAATTCCATTATCTTGGCTTTAATTGTTTTTGCCTTTTTGACTTGTCTCGCGGAAATGTTGCTACTCTTTTTCAAATGACTGCTGGACTTGTTGACTGCTCGATCCACACAGCAGACATTGTGGGCTAGGTTAGGAATGCTGTGTTGCACGTGTGGGCGCAACATTTTTTCCGTGGCATTAATACGTTATGTACCTACGTTATGTAGGTAGGCACGTTAGCTTTCACATCGGTTTTGCACATTGGTGTTACACTAGACATCGGCCGATGAAAGGAATAACAAATCCAGTTGATTGTGTCGTCCGTTTCAGGAAGTACCTGCGTAATTGCTCACCCAGCTTACTCGGGTGCTTCGCTATATCACATTTGACATTGTAAGCTTGTTCATTTGCACACAATGATGGAAAGACCTGTGTGTTGTCCTTGTTAATGCAGACAGAAAAGTGCGCTTTCTTAATCGTAGCCTCAATTTTGTCCCGCACGTTGAATATAATTGTGGAGAGTCCCTGTAATCCTAGATTCAGATCATTCAGGCCAGAAAAAACATCACCCAGATAGGCCAATCGTGTGAGAAACTTGTCATCATGCAAGCAGTCAGACAAGTGAATTATATAATTGCATAATGCAGAAAATACACGAGAGTTCAGGGGTCTTGCTATAACAAAGTTAACCATTTTCACGGTCTCCAAAACGTCTTTCAAGCTGTCAGGCATTCCCTTGGCAGCAAGAGCCTCTCGGTGGATGCTGCAGTGTACCCAAGTGGCGTCGGGAGCAACTGCTTGCAAGCGCGTTACCCCTCCACTATGTCTCCCTGTCATGGCTTTTGCGCCATCAGTACAGATACCAACACATCTTGACCACCAAAGTCCATTTGATGTCACAAAGCTGTCCAGTACTTAAAAAATATCCCCTCCTGTTGTCCTGCTTTCCAGTGGTTTGCAAAAGAGGATGTCTTCCTTAATTTACCCCCCCCCCCCCCCCCCATAAACGTAACGGACATATACCAGGAGCTGTGCCAGGCCCGCCACGTCTGTTGGCTCATCCAGCTGTAATGCATATAATTCACTGGCTTGTATGCGAAGCAGTAATTGTTTCAAAATATTCCCTGCCATCTCACTGATGAGTCGTGAAACAGTGTTTGATGAAGTCATTGTCTGTATAGTTTTTTTGTTGTGCCTTTTCCCCCAGCATTGTCCCAGCCGTATCCACGGCAGCAGGAAGAACTAAGTCCTCCACAATAGTATGGTGCTTGCCTGTCCTAGCCACTCGGTAGCTCACCATATAAGGCGCTTCTAGCCCCTTCTTATTAATGGTATCTGTTGCCTTTATACATGTCTTACTACTGGAAAGTCCTCTTTATTCTCACTCAACAAACTCCCTTGGCTTATTTATCAAATTGTCATGTTTCTAAATGTCTGCGCAAGAGTGAACGTTTCCCGCGAGAGAGTAACGGCTAATGTGATTGGATGAGTAACGGCTAATGTGATTGGATGAGTAACGGCTAATGTGATTGGATGAGTAACGGCTAATGTGATTGGATGAGTAACGGCTAATGTGATTGGATGAGTAACGGCTAATGTGATTGGATGAGTAACGGCTAATGTGATTGGATGAGTAACGGCTAATGTGATTGGATGAGTAACGGCTAATGTGATTGGATGAGTAACGGCTAATGTGATTGGATGAGTAACGGCTAATGTGATTGGATGAGTAACGGCTAATGTGATTGGATGAGTAACGGCTAATGTGATTGGATGTTAATTATTTGACAAGGCTACCTGTATTTGTTAATGTGTGGTTATTTCGCTGACCACTAGATGGCTTAATTTGATTTTTGGCAGTGAAACGAGGCTACTCTGGAGAGGGAAAAAAAACTTTCCCCAAAATGTATAGCCCAATAGGAAAATATAAATGTACTGTTTGAAAAAGTTAACTTAAAAAAAATATATATATTTTTTAAATAAAATATATATTTTTTTATGTGAATCACATTTTTATTTGGCGTACTCCCGGCTGCAATGCCCCAGTTTGGGAATACCTGGTTTAGGCTATATTAAATGGATTTATGAGACTGTTTAAATTGTTGATGTTCCGGAGGTCTGCGTCAGTGGCTTGTAGGCTGTGTGTGGAAGCCAGGAGATGCTTAATGTGTTTGTTAATTAACGGTCAATTACCGTGAGACCGGCAGTTGATAATCTTGATAATCACCGGCTGACACAATGTAAGGACCACCACAGCCCTATTTCGACGTGTCCGCAAATTGAATATAGTTGGTTCACAGTTGGTATTTTAACCTGCGTGTCATGAATGAGTCTGGGTGGGGGGTGCACACAATGGCACGTTCGGAGCCACTTGGTCTTCATGTAATCATCGCAAGGGTTGTGAAGTTAAGGACTTCCTTGTCCTTCGATCGACTGTGTTTATGGGGGAAATAGGAAATATATATTGTAAAGTAAATGAACTGTTCAGTCCTCTTCCTAAATCTTTCTTGTTTTGTGTCTCTAATTCTTGATTTCTCTCTAATTACACATTTCAACTCCTCCCATCTCGTAGTCAAAATGTACGATTTTTGTTTGTGTGTGAGACCTTCCTCTCGCGCTCCCTGTCCACTTAATCAGCCCTGATAAGGAAAAACACTAGCTTCCCTTTTGAGTCCTGCTATACATCACTGACAGCAACCGTTTGGTTGTGAGGAGAAAAACCAAAACATCCCTATGTTGTCTGTTCAGTGGGAGTGTAGGCCTAGTTTCCCAACCTCTCTCCTAATATTGTAGGGCTCCCTTGGTCTCAATGGGACTTTCAGCTAAAATAACGTTTTTTTTTTTTGTAAAATAAAAGTTTATGTAATTATTTTGTCGAATGGATTCCTTCCCTGGCTTTTCTTAAGTTTGTTGTGAATAATGTTGTCATGGAAATATGATGTTATATCTGACTGGTGGTGTCATTGATGCCTTCCTTCCTTCACAAGTCTAGGGATTCCTAGATAGATAAAAAGGCACACTTTCCTAAGGCCATAATCACTGCATTGAAATGCGGTTGGAAAAGGGAATCCCACACACAGCCCCGTTACGCCATCCTAGAACAATCTGAGATGTGCCTGTTGCTTTTTCTATATGCCCTGTTTTTAACTGTCAATGACTTCACACTATAAAATCCAAGTTAAGCCAAGCTTGTAATGACGAGCCGCGTTGGAAGCCCTTTTGGCAGGCAAGGCTGAGGGCAAAGCAAGGCTGCTGTCGTAAAGTTGGGGGGTGGGGGGGGGGGGTCATGGTAGCTGGGGTGGGGGGGGGGGTGTGTCGTGGTAGGTGGGGGTTGGGGGTCATGGTAGCTGGGGTGGTGGGGCTGTGGACTGGTGTGGCCTTGTAACTGTACCTGATGGGTTAAATATATTTTGAGGTCTGTCATATGACTGAAAAGTGGACCTTTGACTCACTGCAGCCCTGCTCTGTTGTTAACCACGGCGGCCCCTGCTCTGTCGTTAACCACCGGCGGGCCCTGCTCTGTCGTTAACCACCGGCGGGCCCTGCTCTGTCGTTAACCACCGGCGGGCCCTGCTCTGTCGTTAACCACCGGCGGGCCCTGCTCTGTCGTTAACCACCGGCGGGCCCTGCTCTGTCGTTAACCACCGGCGGGCCCTGCTCTGTCGTTAACCACCGGCGGGCCCTGCTCTGTCGTTAACCACCGGCGGGCCCTGCTCTGTCGTTAACCACCGGCGGGCCCTGCTCTGTCGTTAACCACTGCTGATGGGAGAGGAGGAAGGGTTGATCATGGCAGTGAAAATTATAAATGAACATGGATTATTAATACAATTAGGACAATTGTAGAAGTCAATGGGCTGTGTAATAATGATATGTTGCCTGAGTTGTGAAGATAATGCTTGATTAGGGCATTGAATGAGTGAATGAATTCCTTATTTAAAAAAACAAACAACAAAGGGTCATCTTAAAAGTCAGAACTCATGTTTGCGATCCAATAAGTCAATATAAAATAAAATGTCTTAAATAATTCACGACATTTGAAACAGTGATTGTGTGCTACTTTTTGTATTATTCTATTTTGTTTGTATGTAGGGTCCTATAAAAATAAAAAAATGTGTTTTTTTTCACCATTTTCTTTGCTTCCAGGGTTTTGATCTCAATCTCTTAAAAAAAAAAAAAAAAAAAAATATTGAACCTAAAATGTTGTTTTTCCCAAGTCCACAACAATGCTCCAACCACATCAGGAGTCTGGGGGGAAAACAGATGCCATTTTAGATTTTTGGGTGTAGTTACCCTTTTTTTATTGTGACTGTACAGCAGTCCTGATGGTAGTGTAATTCGATAAACCCACAATCGTTTGCTAAATGAATGGCCACTGGATTGATGCAAATAATCATGATATTGTTCTGCCAGGTAGGTATAGTCTACTTGGTAGTTAGCATTTAATTGCGAAGGGTTTTGGGGTAGTCTTTCCATCTACCAGGAGAAGGTTGTCATTAGTATCATCGCTAACGGCTATACAACGATTAAGCGCACGCACGGCAAACGCGGACGAGAGCATTCCTGAGCCGTTTTAAGAAAGGTGCAGGAAAAATACAAAATCACCAGGTTTTCATTTTACGAGAGTAAACTACATGTCGGATAAAAAGAAATGTCACGACAAGCCTGATGGAAACAGCAAATTTGTTGGAAAACTTTCCATATGTTTCTTGACAAGATGGTGCTCTTGTGTTTTGTAAAAATAATTGTGAGAAATGGCGGTGGAAACTGAAGCGCAAATATTGGTATAAATAACCATTATCATATTGAAGTAAACTTGGATTCAGGGAAACCATGCAGTTTATTAGTCTACCGATGAAATAAGTTATGATGAACTTCACAGGATGGTGAAACTGCACGGCGATGAACCCTTTCAAAGGTCAAAGGTCTTATTCTGGTGACATGGATGATTGATGCTTGGCTACAGTTTGACATAAAAAAAAAAAAAATCTCATGTAGGCTGAACCCAGACTGAATCTGCATGCTGTTGGGTGGAGCGTACCTGCCAATACCAGAGGGGGCACATGTTGCTATATAACGGCAATTTGTTTTGGACGCTACGCCATTAATCAGACTTTTATCCACAACAAGTTCATTTGATAAAGGCATTTCTGGTGGGGAAAAGATGTGCATATTTTATTTATGCATATTTTTGAATATTCACATTTAAAATTAGTCTCCGATTGGATGGAAACCTAGCTCCTGATGCATTTTGTTCATATCTTATGATTTATCTTGGGCAATTAAATGTTTTTTTAAAAATACATCTAGTTGATTTTTCTACTAAGTTTGGTTTTAATGTCTGGATTCTGTCTGCAACACAGATTTTATAGGGCCTTATCTATGTAGCCTATGTCTCCTGATGGTAGTGTCATTAGATAAACCCACTGCTCTTGGTCTCTCCCATACACCCTTCTGAACCCGTTTCCCTCTCCTCTCTTGTCTGTTTCCTGCTACAGGGATGTATATTCCTCAGCACCGGCTCACCCAGACCCTCAAGTGCTTGGTCATAAAATCTGTATGATTCTATTCTGTCATTAAACCTTTCAACGGAGTTAAGAGGGGAATGACAATTTTGTTTTATTTTGTGGCTGAATAAATGTTTATTTATATAAAAAATAAAAATATGTTATACCTCTTTTTGTTTCTCCTTTTAGTAAATATGGTTAGGAGGACTTTTGAAAAATGATGCGACCGGAGGAGCGTAGGTCAGAATAAATAGCTTCATTACGCTATGATGATTATTTGATTTGTTTTGAAATGCGATGGGTCAGAAATCAACCAATCAAACTGAAAGTGTCGTTAAAAAAAATGTTTTCCCAGATTTAATCTGAGGAAGAATGTAGTTTAGAGAAAATATATATATATTTTTTTAACGTTTTTTTGGTTTTTGTCTACTTATGTTTATTTTTGGTTTGAAGTTTAAAAAAATAGTGCCCCTGCCTGCACACTTCAATTTCAGTTATTTGCATAGGTGGAGTAGTTTGACACTAACAAAATAGTTCTACTTGATCTTCAGTTTCCCTTTTTAAGAGCGAGAGTTAAATAAAGTGATGTCATTCTAGAAAACAGAACAGACACAGCGCAGATCCTTCTGGAGGTGAATGTACACCAGGTTTACACACAGAGTTTACACACGCTTCAACTGGAGGTCTCATTGGTGGGTTGCTCCATGTGGAGAACACAGGTATGCTAATTGTTTTCAGGTCACCTGTGTGCCCCGCCCTACAGTAGTTATAACTGTGTGTTTGTTTACTACGTTAACTGTTCAGAGTTTGAGTTAAGGGTGTTTTTAAGAGTTGTCTGCTTTGTCAGTGACCTTGTCTGCTTGTCTTGCTGCACCCTTCATTGATCTTCATCTTGGTCAGGTTGTTATTGTGAAATACAATGGGTTCTCAAGGACTTACCTGGTTAAATAGAGACAAATACACGGAGAGGTCTTAAAGGGGCAACCAGCAGTTGCTACATCCATGGACGGATAAATTATATGTAACCCTTGATTCTTGAAGAATACAACTGGTAAATTTGTAGTAGTAAAGGGAACACTTAAACAACACAATGTAACTCCAAGTCAATCACACTTCTGTGAAATCAAACAGTCCACTTAGGAAGCAACACACTTTTGAATGCTGGCGGTGCTTTCATTCTAGTGGTAGCATGAGACTGAGTCTACAACCCACACAAGTGGCTCAGGTAGTGCAGCTCATCCAGGATGGCACATCAATGCGAGCTGTGGCAAGAAGGTTTGCTGTGTCTCTCAGCGTAGTGGAGGCGCTACCAGGAGACAGGCCAGTACATCAGTACATCAGGAGACGTGGAGGAGGCCGTAGGAGGGCAACAACCCAGCAGCAGGACCGCTACCTCTGCCTTTGTGCAAGGAGGAGCAGGAGGAGCACTGCCAGAGCCCTGCAAAATGACCACCAGCAGGCCACAAATGTGCATGTGTCTGCTCAAACGGTCAGAAACAGACTCCATGAGGGTGGTATGAGGGCCTGACGTCCACAGGTGGGGGTTGTGCTTACAGCCCAACACCGTGCAGGACGTTTGGCATTTGCCAGAGAACACCAAGATTGGCAAATTCGCCCACTGGCGCCCTGTGCTCTTCACAGATGAAAGCAGGTTCACACTGAGCATGTGACAGACGTGACCGAAGTCTGGAGACGCAGTGGAGAACGTTCTGCTGCCTGCAACATTCTCCAGCATGACCGGTTTGGCGGCATTTCTTTGGGGGGCCGCACAGCCCTTCATGTGTTCGCTAGAGGTAGCCTGACTGCCATTTTAGGTACCGTGAAGAGATCCTCAGACCCCTTGTGAGACCATATGCTGGTGCGGTTGGCCCTGGGTTCCTCCTAATGCAAGACAATGCTAGACCTCATGTGGCTGGAGTGTGTCAGCAGTTCCTGCAAGAGGAAGGCATTAATGCTATGGACTGGCCTGCCCGTTCCCCAGACTTGAATCCAATTGAGCACATCTGGGACATTATGTCTCGCTCCATCCACCAACACCACGTTGCACCACAGACTGTCCAGGAGTTGGCGGATGCTTTTCTGGGAGGAGATCCCTCAGGAGACCATCCGCCACCTCATCAGGAGCATGCCCAGGCATTGTAGGGAGATCATACAGGCACGTGGAGGCCACACACACTACTGAGCCTCATTTTGACTTGTTTTAAGGACATTACATCAAAGTTGTGTCAGCCTGTAGTGTGGTTTACCACTTTAATTTAGAGTGTCACTCCAAATCCAGACCTCCATTTGTTGATAAATTTGATTTCCATTGATCATTTTTGTGTGATTTTGTTGTCAGCACATTCAACTATGTAAAGAAAAAAGTATTTAATATGGATATTTCATTCATTCAGATCTAGGATGTGTTATTTTAGTGTTCCCTTTATTTTTTGGAGCTATGTGTATATGTGTGTGTATGTATGTATGTGTGTATATATATATATATATATATTTAAAAAAAAAAAAAAAATTTGAACTACCTGGACCTGGTTTATAAAACGGCAGTGAGACAAGCTTTCACCAAATGGATGTACTCTGTATTTACTGCTCTGCTGACTGACTGGCTGGCTGGCTGACTGGCTGGCTGGCTAGCTCAACTCTACTGTATGGGGGATGGTCCCCTGGTGCAACTCATTATTAGGAAGGTGTTGTTAATATTTGGTATAGTCCGTGTGTAATCCTCCCTCCCTCCCTCTTTTCTTCTACCCTCTCCCCTTTCTCCCCATTTAGCTCTCCCTCCCTCTTTTTATGGGGGGTGAGAGGGTTCACTCATCCAGTGATTTTGTTTTTCTCACACTGCAGATGCACACACACACACACACACACACACACACACACACACACACACACACACACACACACACAAATATACACACACACACACAAATACACACACACACACAAATACACACACACACACAAATACACACACACACACAAATACACACACACACACAAATACACACACACACACAAATACACACACACACACACACAAATACACACACACACACACAAATACACACACACACACACACACACAAATACACACACAAATACACACACACAAATACACACACACACACACACACACCAAGGTTTCCGTTATGAAAATGTGCCACCGGACAGGGAATGTTTTTAATTTATTGGACTTTTTAAAAATGGATAAAAAAAAATATATATATATATGTACCAGTCACCCATAATGCATTGGGTGCATAATCCATTAGTGTATCCACCCACGCAGCCAGCACCATCAATAACCGAGTGATATTGGCCAAATGAGCCACATTTACATGTCCTTTAACATCCTGTTGACACACTTCCTTGTGTTTCGATGTGCAACATATGCACAACTTTCTAACCTATTGTTTAAAAACAAATAACTTTCCTTAAACTATTGTCTACTTCACGGTTCTGCTGTCATAGATTCTGAGCAGTAACTGGGTCAGGGTATTGAAGCTTAGCGGTCCGCTGTACAATATTAATTATACAAAATATAAACCAATATCTATGAAGACTAGCTTAGGCCCCAGAGAGAGAACGAGATGCTGGTGGAAAAGCTACAATAGAGAGACACGTGTACAGAAGGAGGCTAATTTGTACATTTCAGATCAGAATATTTTTGGGGGATGTAAAGATAAGCATTTATATTGTTTGATTTATAGTATAGGAGTAGCTGGTAGGCGTAAAACATTCTTCCTCAAGTTCAACAATCCAGGCTGCATCACATCCGGCTGCGATTGGGAGTCCCGTAGGGCGGTGCACAATTGGCCCAGCGTCGTCCGGGTTTGCCCCGTGGTAGGCTGTCATTGTAAATAAGAATTTGTTCTTATTAACTGACTTGCCTAGTTAAAATGAATATAAACTGTCATAGTCAGTTGGTGCACCGGTGTGCACTGCCTTCACCACCATAGGTTCTGCAGCATAACAGGTTAATAGCACCAGTTTCAACGTCAACAGTGAAGAGACTACTCCGGGATGCTGGCCTTCGAGGAAGAGTTGCAGAGAAAAAGCCGTATCTCAGTCTGGCCAATAAAAATAATAAATGGTTGGGCAGAAAAACACAGGCACTGGACAGAGGAGCTTTGCCTAGAAGGCCAACATCCCAGAGTCACCTCTTCACTGTTGACGTTGAGACTGATGTTTTGCGGGTACTATTTAATGAAGTTGCCAGTTGAGGACTTCACGTGTCTGTTTCTCAAACTAGACACTCTAATATACTTGTCCTGTTGCTCAGTTGTGCCCCGGGGCCTCCCACTCCTCTTTCTATTCCGGTTAGAGCCAGTTTGTGCTGTTCTGTGAAGGGAGTAGTACGCAGCGTTGTACGAGATCTTCTGTTTCTTGGCAATTTATCACACGGAATAGCCTTAATTTCTCAGAACAAGAATAGACTTTCAGAAGATAGTTCTTTGTTTTTGGCCATTTTGAGCCTGTAATCGAACCCACAAATGCTGATGCTCCAGATACTCAACTTGTCTAAAGAAGGCCAGTTTTATTGCTTCTTTAATCAGAACAACAGTTTTCAGCTGTGCTAACATAATTGCAAAAGGGGTTTCTAATGATCAATTAGCCTTTTAAAATGATAAACTTGGATTAGCTAACACAATGTGCCATTGGAACACAGGAGTGATGGTTGCTGATAATGGGGCTCTGTTCGCTTATGTAGATATTCCATTTAAAAAAATCTGCCGTTTCCAGCTACAATAGTCACTTACAACATTAAAATGTCTACATTGTATTTCTGATCAATTGATGTTATTTTAATGGACAAATTTTTTTGCTTTTCTTTAAAAAAAACAAGGACATTTCTAAGTGACCACAATCTTTTGAACGGTAGTGTGTGTGTGTGTGTCATATTCACAGTGCTTTTATTAAAAATAGACTACTGAGATGGTATTGAAGAAATAAGCTGTTTAATCTTTGATTTAAAAAAAATATTTAAATGTGCAACCCTATCCAGTGACTGTCAAACATTTTGGGTAGACAATTCTGCTGTTATTTTATTATTTTACTGTGGAAAATAGGGCTCCAGAATGTTTATATATAAAATAAATATTCAATGGATATTATTTTGCCTGCATCTTTGTTTATAATATCATAGCCTCATTTATTTTAAGGCTTATTCACCACCCGAGGAAGTGGAAACTCACATTAGCTCGATCGCTACCTCTACTACCCACTGCTAATAGCCATGTGTTATTTTAACAGGACATTCAATGTCCCCCCAAAAAAACGTTGCAGTTATGGCCTATTGCGAAATGAGACTTATGCACATTACGTGTTCTCTTTTTTTAAAAAGCCATTTCAAATATCTTGTTTGTAAAATAGTTGCTTTTGAGTTAAGATTGAGAAAGAAAAGGTAAACCATCAAAAAAACAGTGAACATCCTCTCTCCGTCTCTGACAACAGGATAGCGGTATTTTCCCCACGTTTTTTAAATTGTTATACGATCTCCATTGTTTTTTTTTTTTTTTTTACCCCCTAGGAAAGGAGAGTGGCTTGCTAGACACAGCAGCAGGCCCCAGAGAAACCGGTACATGCAGACCTTTTCATTACAGGAATCATGAGGATAATGTACTTTTAATGATTTGACCAAATAGTTTGACCAAATGGTTTTAGCTTCCTAAAAAAGTAATGGGATGTTTTGAGTGAGGTGCAACTCTCACCAACGCGAGCAATAATTATATATTTTTCAAACTCGCACAGCCAAGTCAAAAGGGTTGCAAAATGTGCCTAAATGGAGCCCTGCCGTTGTAGGCTTTTCACTGTAGACTCAAACGAAAGTTAAACTTCAATGCTTAACGGAAACCCTGACACGCACACAGTCTGCTCACATCTGCTAATCCCAGTCTGTATGTGGTGGGAAAGCCGGCTCTTTCATCGAGTTTAAAGGTGGGAACGCCATTGTTGTGCCACCTTTTTCCCCCTCTCTTTTGTTAGTCTCTCCAGCTGTCGTGATGCTTTAGTATGTACATTTGCACGTAATGAGGGAACGGACACTTACACACTGTGTGTTAAATGGTTGTCTACAGACTGATTGGGCTGGGCAGCTACACTTTATTTGTCTTAAAATTAATGGGCTGAGATTTGTTTCTATGGTGATCCTGCTGCATCTCTCTGGTTTCTATGGTAATCTTGCTGCCCTATGGTAATCCTGTTGCCTCTGTTGGTTTCTATGGTCATCCTGCTGCCTCTCCTCTCTGTTGGTTTCTATGGTAATCTTGCTGCCCTATGGTAATCCTGTTGCCTCTTGGTTTCTATGGTAATCCTGCTGCTTCTGTTGGTTTCTATGGTCATCCTGCTCCCTCTCTCTATTGGTTTCTATGGTAATCCTGCTCCCTCTCTCTATTGGTTTCTATGGTAATCCTGCTGCCTCTCCTCTCTGTTGGTTTCTATGGTAAACCTGCTCCCTCTCTCTATTGGTTTCTATGGTAATCCTGCTCCCTCTCTGTTGGTTTCTATGGTCATCCTGCTCCCTCTCTCTGTTGGTTTCTATGGTCATCCTGCTCCCTCTCTCTGTTGGTTTCTATGGTCATCCTGCTCCCTCTCTCTATTGGTTTCAATGGTAATCCTGCTGCCTCTCCTCTCTGTTGGTTTCTATGGTAATCCTGCTCCCTCTCTCTGTTGGTTTCTATGGTAATCCTGCTCCCTCTCTCTGTTGGTTTCTATGGTAATCCTGCTCCCTCTCTCTATTGGTTTCTATGGTAATCCTGCTGCCTCTCCTCTCTGTTGGTTTCTATGGTAATCCTGCTGCCTCTCCTCTTTGTTGGTTTCTATGGTAAACCTGCTCCCTCTCTCTATTGGTTTCTATGGTAATCCTGCTCCCTCTCTGTTGGTTTCTATGGTCATCCTGCTCCCTCTCTGTTGGTTTCTATGGTCATCCTGCTCCCTCTCTCTGTTGGTTTCTATGGTCATCCTGCTCCCTCTCTCTGTTGGTTTCTATGGTAATCCTGCTCCCTCTCTGTTGGTTTCTATGGTCATCCTGCTGCCTCTCCTCTCTGTTGGTTTCTATGGTAATCCTGCTGCCTCTCCTCTCTGTTGGTTTCTATGGTAATCCTGCTGCCTCTCCTCTCTGTTGGTTTCTATGGTAAACCTGCTCCCTCTCTCTATTGGTTTCTATGGTAATCCTGCTCCCTCTCTGTTGGTTTCTATGGTAATCCTGCTCCCTCTCTGTTGGTTTCTATGGTAAACCTGCTCCCTCTCTCTATTGGTTTCTATGGTAATCCTGCTCCCTCTCTGTTGGTTTCTATGGTAATCCTGCTCCCTCTCTGTTGGTTTCTATGGTAATCCTGCTGCCTCTCCTCTCTGTTGGTTTCTATGGTAATCCTGCTGCCTCTCCTCTCTGTTGGTTTCTATGGTAAACCTGCTCCCTCTCTCTATTGGTTTCTATGGTAATCCTGCTCCCTCTCTCTGTTGGTTTCTATGGTCATCCTGCTGCCTCTCCTCTCTGGTTTCTATGGTAATCCTGCTGCCTCTCCTCTGTTGGTTTCTATGGTAATCCTGCTGCCTCTCCTCTCTGTTGGTTTCTATGGTAATCCTGCTGCCTCTCTCTGTTGGCCATTTCCCCCTCTCCATGCTCTTCAGGGCCTAAAATCAACACCTGCCAAATGCGGGTAGATTTTGGCATTGGCTGCAGTATCTTTTTTTAATGTAACCTTTATTTAACCAGGCAAGTCAGTTAATAACACATTCTTAATTACAATGCCGGCCTACCAAAAGGCAAAAGGCCTCCTGCGGGGACAGAGGCTTGGGATTTAAAACAAAAAAACTGATAATATAAATATAGGACAAAACACACAACGAGAGAGAGACAACACTACATAAGGAGACCTAAGACGACAACATGACAGCATCACAACGAGAGAGAGACAACACTACATAAGGAGACCTAAGACGACAACATGACAGCATCACAACGAGAGAGAGACAACACTACATAAGGAGACCTAAGACGACAACATGACAGCATCACAACGAGAGAGAGACAACACTACATAAGGAGACCTAAGACGACAACATGACAGCATCACAACGAGAGAGAGACAACACTACATAAGGAGACCTAAGACGACAACATGACAGCATCACAACGAGAGAGAGACAACACTACATAAGGAGACCTAAGACGACAACATGACAGCATCACAACGAGAGAGACAACACTACATAAGGAGACCTAAGACGACATGACAGCATCACAACGAGAGAGAGAGACAACACTACATAAGGAGACCTAAGACGACAACATGACAGCATCACAACGAGAGAGAGACAACACTACATAAGGAGACCTAAGACGACAACATGACAGCATCACAACGAGAGAGAGACAACACTACATAAGGAGACCTAAGACGACAACATGACAGCATCACAACGAGAGAGAGACAACACTACATAAGGAGACCTAAGACGACAACATGACAGCATCACAACGAGAGAGAGACAACACTACATAAGGAGACCTAAGACGACAACATGACAGCATCACAACGAGAGAGAGACAACACTACATAAGGAGACCTAAGACGACAACATGACAGCATCACAACGAGAGAGAGACAACACTACATAAGGAGACCTAAGACGACAACATGACAGCATCACAACGAGAGAGACAACACTACATAAGGAGACCTAAGACGACAACATGACAGCATCACAACGAGAGAGAGACAACACTACATAAGGAGACCTAAGACGACAACATGACAGCATCACAACGAGAGAGAGACAACACTACATAAGGAGACCTAAGACGACAACATGACAGCATCACAACGAGAGAGAGACAACACTACATAAGGAGACCTAAGACGACAACATGACAGCATCACAACGAGAGAGAGACAACACTACATAAGGAGACCTAAGACGACAACATGACAGCATCACAACGAGAGAGAGACAACACTACATAAGGAGACCTAAGACGACAACATGACAGCATCACAACGAGAGAGAGAGACAACACTACATAAGGAGACCTAAGACGACAACATGACAGCATCACAACGAGAGAGAGACAACACTACATAAGGAGACCTAAGACGACAACATGACAGCATCACAACGAGAGAGAGACAACACTACATAAGGAGACCTAAGACGACAACATGACAGCATCACAACGAGAGAGAGACAACACTACATAAGGAGACCTAAGACGACAACATGACAGCATCACAACGAGAGAGAGACAACACTACATAAGGAGACCTAAGACGACAACATGACAGCATCACAACGAGAGAGAGACAACACTACATAAGGAGACCTAAGACGACAACATGACAGCATCACAACGAGAGAGACAACACTACATAAGGAGACCTAAGACGACAACATGACAGCATCACAACGAGAGAGAGACAACACTACATAAGGAGACCTAAGACGACAACATGACAGCATCACAACGAGAGAGAGACAACACTACATAAGGAGACCTAAGACGACAACATGACAGCATCACAACGAGAGAGAGACAACACTACATAAGGAGACCTAAGACGACAACATGACAGCATCACAACGAGAGAGAGACAACACTACATAAGGAGACCTAAGACGACAACATGACAGCATCACAACGAGAGAGACAACACTACATAAGGAGACCTAAGACGACAACATGACAGCATCACAACGAGAGAGAGACAACACTACATAAGGAGACCTAAGACGACAACATGACAGCATCACAACGAGAGAGAGACAACACTACATAAGGAGACCTAAGACGACAACATGACAGCATCACAACGAGAGAGAGACAACACTACATAAGGAGACCTAAGACGACAACATGACAGCATCACAACGAGAGAGAGACAACACTACATAAGGAGACCTAAGACGACAACATGACAGCATCACAACGAGAGAGAGACAACACTACATAAGGAGACCTAAGACGACAACATGACAGCATCACAACGAGAGAGAGACAACACTACATAAGGAGACCTAAGACGACAACATGGTAGCATCACAACATGGTAGCAGCACAAAACATGGTACAAACATTATTGGCCACAGACAACAGCACAAAGGGCAAGAAGGTAGAGACAACAATACATCACACAAAGCAGCCACAACTGTCAGTAAGAGTGTCCATGATTGAGTCTTTGAATTAAGAGATTGAGATAAAACTGCTCAGTTTGAGTGTTTGTTGCAGCTCGTACCCGTCGCTAGCTGCAGCGAACTGGAAAGAGGAGCCACCCATTGATGTGTGTGCTTTGGGGACTTTAAACAGGATGTGACTGGCAGAACGGGTGTTGTAAGTGGAGGATGAGGGCTGCAGTAGATATCTCAGATAGGGGGGAGTGAGGCCTAAGAGGGTTTTATAAATAAGCATCAACCAGTGGGTCTTGTGACGGGTATACAGAGATTACCAGTTTACAGAGGAGTATAGAGTGCAGTGATGTGTCCTATAAGGAGCATTGGTGGCAAATCTGATGGCCGAATGGTAAAGAACATCAACCTGCTCGAGAGCACCCTTACCTGGCGATCTATAAATTATCTCTCTGCAATCTAGCATGGGTAGGATGGTCATCTGAATCAGGGTTAGTTTGGCTGCTGGGGTGAAAGAGGAGCGATTACAATAGAGGAAACCAAGTCTAGATTTAACTTTAGCCTGCAGCATTGATATGTGCTGAGAGAAGGACAGTGTACCATCTAGCCATACTCCCAATTATTTGAATGAGGTGACTACCTCAAGTTCTAAACCCTCAGAGGTAGTAATCACACCTGTGGGGAGAGGGGCATTCTACTTACCAAACCACATGACCTTTGTTTTGGAGGTGTTCAGAACAAGGTTAAGGGCAGAGAAAGCTTGTTGGACACTAAGAAAGCTTTGTTGTAGAGCATTTAACACAAAACCCAGGGACGGGCCAGCTGAGTATAAGACTGTATCATCTGCATATAAATGGATGAGAGAGCTTCCTACTGCCTGAGTTATGTTGTTGTAAATTGAGAAGAGCGTGCGGCCTAGGATTGAGCCTTGTGGTACTCCCTTGTTAACAGGCAGTGGCTGATACAACAGATTTTTATTTTGTGCTGTTTTGTTTCATAGCTGATAAATGAATCGCACAAAGTTAAAGAACAAAAAAAAATCATATTTAGCCTATTCCACCTTGCGCCGCTACACTGCCTGGCTAGGGACTGTGGGCATGCGAAGAGCTACGTACAGGCATGACGTTGGTCTAGTTTACTAGAAATTAAACTCTCTGAAGTGATGTCCAAGTTTTTCTTTGCAATTTACATTGTTTACATGATAGGAAGTTTTTTTCTATGTTTTGAGTTTCAACTGAAGAGAAGACAACTCCTCTTACTAGTCAGACTCAATCTCACAGGTACAAACATAACTCGAGTCGTGCTACCACGGTAACCTCCCGCCCTTAAAGGCGCAGGTGAACAATTTTGTGTTCTCTGAAATTTTGGTTAAAAGACTTTGGTCACAAAAAATGAAGTCAAGCAATATACCACATTTCCTTCTTAGTCGTAATAATAGATTTATTGTTTTTAGAAACGTTACAAAGCATGCACATCTGTTTTTTGTGTGGTTTTGTTGGTGTAACTGTACAGTTGGAGAATGTAACCATGTCGTGTACACCTGTGTGTTTGGGTAGCCATGGCAACCATGTACATCTATTGTAAAAAAAAAAAAAAAGTAGGCTACACTTGTTGGATATTTATTTATTTTAATATGTCCCCTTGCCCTCTCGCTTTCCTCTCTTTCCCTGGTTTCATCTGTTCCTTTTGTTCTTGTAAAAGTGACCTCAATCAATTTCTAAAGACTGGTGACATCCAGTGGAAGCGATAGGAACTGCAAGAAGGTCCCTTTAGAAATCTGGATTCCCAATGAAAACCCATTTTGAAAAGTGACCACAAAAAAAAAATCTGAATGGTTTGTCCTCGGGGGTTTTCGCCTGCTTAGTATGTTCAGTTATACTCAGACATGATTCAAACAGTTTTAGAAAACACTCTGAAGTTTCTATCCAAATCTACTAATAATATGCATATCTTATCTTCTGGGGTGAGTAGCAGGCAGTTTGACTTTTGGGCAAGCATTTCATCCGGATATGGAAATACTGTCCCCTGTCACCAAGAAGTTAACATGAGCGTAATACGTTACAGGTTTCAATGGCAAATGAGGAAGTGTTTAAAATAATTCCCTCCGCATTCCTATGGTTGGAATTTGGATAGGTTTCTTTGAAATAAGGTAAGACATGCCTCATAAAATGGAGGGGTGGGGAATCCAGGTTTTAAACAAGTACATTTATGGTTAACTGGTTTCAAAATGCTGACCGCCCCTGTAAGGTGGATGATTTTCTGGTGCCCAGCAGGCACTGGCTTTTCTCTGCTATCAGAACGAACAGTGCCTCAAGTGTATCTAACAGAATCATTTTTAGATGTGTATTTAATTATTATATTTATTATATATTTGTCAAACATGTCGGACATTTGATTCAAAGTCTCATTAAAGTCTGGCTACATTTTCTGGTGCGGACATTAAAGGCTGTAGCCAATATCATAGGCTATCACCTACACCAAAACCAATTCTTTCTTTGGCCGCCTCTCCTTCCAGTTCTCTGCTGCCAATGACTGGAACGAACTACAAAAATCTCTGAATCTGGAAACACTTATCTCCCTCACTAGCTTTAAGCACCAACTGTCAGAGCAGCTCACTGATTACTGCACCTGTACATAGCCCACCTATAATTTAGCCCAAACAACTACCTCTTTCCCAACTGTATTTAATTTTAATTAATTTATTTATTTTGCTCCTTTGCACCCCATTATTTTTTATTTCTACTTTGCACATTCTTCCATTGCAAAACTACCATTCCAGTATTTTACTTGCTATATTGTATCTACTTTGCCATCATGGCCTTTTTTGCCTTTACCTCCCTTCTCACCTCATTTGCTCACATTGTATATAGACTTGTTTATACTGCATTATTGACTGTATGTTTGTTTTTACTCCATGTGTAACTCTGTGTCGTTTTATCTGTCGAACTGCTTTGCTTTATCTTGGCCAGGTCGCAATTGTAAATGAGAACTTGTTCTCAACTTGCCTACCTGGTTAAATAAAGGTAAAATAAAAATAAAAATAAATAAATAAACACTGTGACATATAGCCGAATTATCTACATTTACGTACACTTAAGTTTTTCTTAATAGAATAGCTAGTGTTTTTTTTGTTGTGGTTTTCAAATACATTTTATTGCCTATTTTGGTTAATGGCCCTTGGTGCCCTGGCAGATGACCATTGGTGCCCTGGCAAATGGCCCTGGCAGATGGCCCTTGGTGCCCTGGCAGATGGCCCTGGCAGATGGCCCCTGGTGCCCTGGCGGTTGGCCCTGGCAGATGGCCCTGGCAGATGGCCCCTGGTGCCTTGGCAGATGGCCCCTGGTGCCTTGGCAGATGGCCCTTGGTGCCTTGGCAGATGGCCCTGGCAGATGGCCCTGGCAGATGGCCCTTGGTGCCCTGGCAGATGGCCCTGGCAGATGGCCCTTGGTGCCCTGGCAGATGGCCCTGGCAGATGGCCCTGGCAGATGGCCCTTGGTGCCTTGGCAGATGGCCCTGGCAGATGGCCCTGGCAGATTGGCCTTGGCAGATGGCCCTTGGTGCCTTGGCAGATGGCCCTTGGTGCCTTGGCAGATGGCCCTTGGTGCCTTGGCAGATGGCCCTTGGTGCCCTGGCAGATGGCCCTGGCAGATGGCCCTTGGTGCCTTGGCAGATTGGGCACCTCTTGAAGGACAAATGGCCTTGCCCCTAAATCACTAATTTCCAGGCCTGCTCAACTTGTTAAGTGCTAGAGAGTGGAAAAGTATGAAGACCGTTTTAAAGTACCAATAGGAAAAACACGTTTACAGAAGTGTTGAATTTTCCCCAATGTGGGGAGGGGGTGGGGTTGGAGGGATGAGAGGGTTGGAGGGATGAGAGGGATGAGGGAGCGAGTGGGTGATGGAGGGGAGGAGTGGGTGATGGAGGGGAGGAGTGGGTGATGGAGGGGAGGAGTGGGTGATGTAGGGGAGGGATGGGAAGAGTGGATTGGGAGGTAGGAGGGGAGAGAGTAGTGGATGGAGGGAGAGAGGGAGGAGGGGCCAGCTGGGTGGGGCTTATTTGGCAAGGTGGTCTGTGGGCAGACTGAGGCTTTCCATCAGCAGGCAGTCTGACCTGGTGGTCTACAGCACAGACAAGCAACCCATTAAAGTCACCTGGCTGTTTTCCTTTCCCTCTCTCTCTCTCCGTCTCTCTCTCCGTCTCTCTCTCCGTCTCTCTCTCCGTCTCTCTCTCCGTCTCTCTCTCCGTCTCTCTCTCCGTCTCTCTCTCCGTCTCTCTCTCCGTCTCTCTCTCCGTCTCTCTCTCCGTCTCTCTCTCCGTCTCTCTCTCCGTCTCTCTCTCTCTCTCTCTCTCGCTCTCTCTCTCTCGCTCTCTCTCTCTCGCTCTCTCTCTCTCGCTCTCTCTCTCTCGCTCTCTCTCTCTCGCTCTCTCTCTCTCTCTCTCTCTCTCTCTCTCTCTCGCTCTCTCTCTCTCGCTCTCTCTCTCTCGCTCTCTCTCTCTCGCTCTCTCTCTCTCGCTCTCTCTCTCTCGCTCTCTCTCTCTCGCTCTCTCTCTCTCGCTCTCTCTCTCTCGCTCTCTCTCTCTCGCTCTCTCTCTCTCGCTCTCTCTCTCTCGCTCTCTCTCTCTCGCTCTCTCTCTCTCGCTCTCTCTCTCTCTCGCGCTCTCTCTCTCTCTCGCGCTCTCTCTCTCTCGCGCTCTCTCTCGCGCTCTCTCTCGCGCTCTCTCTCGCGCTCTCTCTCGCTCTCTCTCTCGCTCTCTCTCTCGCTCTCTCTCTCGCTCTCTCTCTCGCTCTCTCTCTCGCTCTCTCTCTCGCTCTCTCTCTCTCGCTCTCTCGCTCGCTCTCTCTCGCTCTCTCTCTCTCGCTCTCTCTCTCCCTCCGTCTTTCTCCCTCTCGCTCTCTCTCGCTCTCTCTCGTCAGACGGGTGAAACAGGGTCAGACGGGTGGTGCGTGGGAGACAAAAACGGCACTGCAGTTTGAGTCGGCATTAATCTCAATGAAGCTGTAGCTCCCTCTGATGTTGGATGTGACCCCTGTTGGATGTGACCCCTGTTGGATGTGACCCCTGTTGGTTGCTCCCTCTGTGATGTTGGATGTGACCCCTGTTGGATGTGACCCCTGTTGGTTGCTACCTCTGCGATGTTGGATGTGACCCCTGCGGGGTAACCACATCAGTGGAATCTACCATGGGATTGGCATGACCCCTCATCCAATCCTGATAACAGGGGAATACGTCACTGATACACCCAGCTGGCTTGAGATGAGAACTCTCTTTCCAGGCAACAGTCAGGTCTTTCCAGGCAACAGTCAGGTCTTTCCAGGCAACAGTCAGGTCTTTCCAGGCAACAGTCAGGTCTTTCCAGGCAACAGTCAGGTCTTTCCAGGCAACAGTCAGGTCTTTCCAGGCAACAGTCAGGTCTTTCCAGGCAACAGTCAGGTCTTTCCAGGCAACAGTCAGGTCTTTCCAGGCAACAGTCAGGTCTTTCCAGGCAACAGTCAGGTCTTTCCAGGCAACAGTCAGGTCTTTCCAGGCAACAGTCAGGTCTTTCCAGGCAACAGTCAGGTCTTTCCAGGCAACAGTCAGGTCTTTCCAGGCAACAGTCAGGTCTTTCCAGGCAACAGTCAGGTCTTTCCAGGCAACAGTCGGGTCTTTCCAGGCAACAGTCGGGTCTTTCCAGGCAACAGTCGGGTCTTTCCAGGCAACAGTCGGGTCTTTCCAGGCAACAGTCGGGTCTTTCCAGGCAACAGTCGGGTCTTTCCAGGCAACAGTCGGGTCTTTCCAGGCAACAGTCGGGTCTTTCCAGGCAACAGTCGGGTCTTTCCAGGCAACAGTCGGGTCTTTCCAGGCAACAGTCGGGTCTTTCCAGGCAACAGTCGGGTCTTTCCAGGCAACAGTCGGGTCTTTCCAGGCAACAGTCGGGTCTTTCCAGGCAACAGTCAGGTCTTTCCAGGCAACAGTCAGGTCTTTCCAGGCAACAGTCAGGTCTTTCCTGGCAACAGTCAGGTGTTTCCTGGCAACAGTCAGGTGTTTCCTGGCAACAGTCAGGTGTTTCCTGGCAACAGTCAGGTGTTTCCTGGCAACAGTCAGGTGTTTCCTGGCAACAGTCAGGTGTTTCCTGGCAACAGTCAGGTGTTTCCAGGCAACAGTCAGGTGTTTCCAGGCAACAGTCAGGTGTTTCCAGGCAACAGTCAGGTGTTTCCAGGCAACAGTCAGGTGTTTCCAGGCAACAGTCAGGTGTTTCCAGGCAACAGTCAGGTGTTTCCAGGCAACAGTCAGGTGTTTCCAGGCAACAGTCAGGTGTTTCCAGGCAACAGTCAGGTGTTTCCAGGCAACAGTCAGGTGTTTCCAGGCAACAGTCAGGTGTTTCCAGGCAACAGTCAGGTGTTTCCAGGCAACAGTCAGGTGTTTCCAGGCAACAGTCAGGTGTTTCCAGGCAACAGTCAGTCAGGTGTTTCCTGGCCAATTGACACCAGTGCATAATGATCCGTTTGCAGTACCTGTCTGTTCCTCTTATCTGTTGAGCTAAATAGACTAGTGCTGTTGAGCTAAATAGACTAGTGCCGCTGTTCATTCTGTGGGTGAATGGGCTCTGCTCATTGCTGCTATTGGTCCTGCACTAGTGTCCATCTCTCCGCTGACGGTCTTCCCTCCTTGGTTCCATCTCTCCGCTGACGGTCTTCGCTCCTTGGTTCCATCTCTCTGCTGACGGTCTTCGCTCCTTGGTTCCATCTCTCTGCTGACGGTCTTCCCTCCTTGGTTCCATCTCTCCATCCAGAGGGTTTAATAGGAGCATCTAAGGCCATCAACCGCATTGCTCGCCCCCGTCATCAGAGGAATGGTTTTGTTTCATAAAGTAGTTTCTAGATATCGTTCTCTCCTGATTGATGGCGTATTGTACACACGGCGGCTAGTTCTATTGGCAGGATCTTCCCAAGGCTTTGGCAAAAGTTGAAAGAGGTATGGCTAAATGGTTTAGATAGCGATACCCATCTGTTTCTGGCTGGGCTGGGAGAGCGGGTGTAGTACCACTAGAAGCAGCAGCATACCTCTGGTTTGTGGGGGTGGCTGTGTCCCTGGGCCCAGCTGCTTGGTGTAATATCGTCCCTGTGTTTCTCTTGTCATTCGTCCTTGTTGAGGCTGCTTGTTGCTTCTCGTCCGGGTTTAAGTTAGAAGATGAAAAGGAGCATCACATGTTTTCTGTTTTTAAAGTTACCCTCTGTGTACATCTGTCTTCTAACACAGGGCAATATTTTAGACCAGTCCCAGTCTGCTGTTCATTACCTGCTCCTGTTTCATAGTCTTTCTCTTTGTCCAAACTCTCCTGCTATTTGAGGAATGCCGTTTCCTGGAGTTCTCTTTCTTTTCTTATTTGTTTGAAGCAGCACCTGGTTTATGAGTTGTGTCCGGCTTCCAGACGGTGTTTTTGTTGTTGTTGTTCTCCGCAGGAATTGAGGAGCTATTTTTCTGGTTGGATCTGGACGTTGTTGTAATAAAACCAGTACTGCATTAATACCTAGCTGCATGCTGAAGAGACAGCTGAGAATACTGTCTGTTACGGTGTGAGTTGTCTACAGTCAGAAGGAATTATGACAAAAGGTTTTGGCCTCCAGAATACCTCAAAGACAGGACAGACAGACCTCTTTTTTTTCTTTTTCTTCGAGCATCATCTAGTGTAGGGAAGTCTGCTGCCTCTCTATGTAAAATAATCCTGCTGCCTCGCTCTGTTGGTTTCTATGGTAATCCTGCTGCCTCTGTTGGTTTCTATGGTAATCCTGCTGCCTCTGTTGGTTTCTATGGTAATCCTGCTGCCTCTCTCATCTGGGAGCATGGCTTCCTCTTCTTTCTTTGTTATTGGATGGCCAGGCAGAGGTGTCTGGGAGTGGGCCGGGGCAAGAGGTGTCTGGGAGTGGGCCGGGGCAAGAGGTGTCTGGGAGTGGGCCGGGGCAAGAGGTGTCTGGGAGTGGGCCGGGGCAAGAGGTGTCTGGGAGTGGGCCGGGGCAAGAGGTGTCTGGGAGTGGGCCGGGGCAAGAGGTGTCTGGGAGTGGGCCGGGGCAAGAGGTGTCTGGGAGTGGGCCGGGGCAAGAGGTGTCTGGGAGTGGGCCGGGGCAAGAGGTGTCTGGGAGTGGGCCGGGGCAAGAGGTGTCTGGGAGTGGGCCGGGGCAAGAGGTGTCTGGGAGTGGGCCGGGGCAAGAGGTGTCTGGGAGTGGGCCGGGGCAAGAGGTGTCTGGGAGTGGGCCGGGGCAGAGACAAAATCACCACTGTGATTTGAATTGAACCCTTACCTTGGCCGACCCATCAGACATTATGGCCCTTTATTAGGTCTGGAGTCTGCCATGCTTCGGCACACAGCCTATACAGTAACCAGACGTGCTCGTTCTCCTTTTCAATGGGATTGAGGCGGAGGCCATCGCCATTACACTACAACAGCTGCCAGGGAGGCTGAAGATGGAACACGATTTGAATATTGCACTATTGCAATTTGTTTGTCCGTGGTTTGATCAGTCCCCCCCCCCCCCCCCCCGAGTGTATCTGTTTAGTTAGCTTGTTTGCTAGATCACCATTTTGTTTTATGCAGCGTACTCCTTACTGTAGGGCAAGTTGATGCAACAATTGTCCCCTTTTGCCCGTGTGTGTTTCTATTTATATAACAGTTGGTTCCTACTGTCTGCAGCCTGTCCCCTTGTCTTTCTGCATGTTATTTTCATCCCTTGGTTGATTTGAAATGCCTCACATGTAATTACTCTGGGTAAATGTAAAAAAAATTAAAAGCCACGCCTTGGCGTTTCACTGGTCCACTACAATAATGCTTCCGTTTCTTTTCACCGCCAAACCCGCTGGTGGGCGTGGTCATCTGACCATGGCACCGCTGGTGGGCGTGGTCAAATAGCTCTATTTTCAAGTCATCTGACCATGGCACCGCCTGGAGTTTGCTAAATGGTATTTGGTGCTTGGATTGGAAGCGGCGTTATGGTCCGATGACATAGTTCTTTTGGCCACACACATACCAACGGTTGGTTTGGCATCGAAAAACAGAAGCGTATGCAGAAAATAACCTACCTACCTACAGTGCAATATGGTTTATGGATCTTTGACGTTATGAGACTATTTTTCTTCCATTGGTCCTTGGGCCCCTTATGAAGGTCAATGGCATCATGAACTTTACCAAGTACCAGGACATTTTTTGGCAAATACCTGGTTGCCTCTGGCAGGAAGTTGAAACTTTGGACGCAATTGAATCTTCCAGCAAGACAATAACTGCAAGCACACATCAAAATCCACAAAGAAATAAAAATCGACATTTTGTATTGTCCATCTGTCTCCGGACTTGAAGCCATTGAAAACCTGTGGTTTGAATTGGAATAGCCCCCCCCCCCCCCCAGCCCTTCAATTAGGGTTTGTGTGTATGTGCTTATGTAACAGCAGGCTATAGGGACTTCCATTCATGCATGTGATCCCCAACCGTCCTGCAGCCCTTACTTCAGCCCTACTGGGTTTTACAGAAGACCTCTCCTCTCTCCCTTCGCGGGGCTCGGCTTACAGAGGAGCTCTCCTCTCTCCCTTCCCAGGGCTCGGCTTACAGAGGAGCTCTCCTCTCTCCCGTCCCGGGGCTCGGCTTACAGAGGAGCTCTCCTCTCTCCCGTCCCGGGGCTCGGCTTACAGAGGAGCTCTCCTCTCTCCCGTCCCGGGGCTCGGCTTACAGAGGAGCTCTCCTCTCTCCCTTCCCGGGGCTCGGCTTACAGAGGAGCTCTCCTCTCTCCCTTCCCGGGGCTCGGCTTACAGAGGAGCTCTCCTCTCTCCCTTCCCGGGGCTCGGCTTACAGAGGAGCTCTCCTCTCTCCCTTCCCGGGGCTCGGCTTACAGAGGAGCTCTCCTCTCTCCCTTCCCGGGGCTCGGCTTACAGAGGAGCTCTCCTCTCTCCCTTCCCGGGGCTCGGCTTACAGAGGAGCTCTCCTCTCTCCCTGGACTTTCCCAACTTTCCTAATGCTGGTTGGTTGGAGGTTGTCATTGTTTTAAAGTGACAGTTCCCCCTTCAGCTACCTCACCGCAAAACATTCTAAACTTCCTCGCTCCCTCTCTCTAAACCCCTCCGGCCTGTCAGGTTAAAAACAAGACACATTTTGTGTTGCTCAATCAGTCTCGGCAGAGCAGAGGTCATGTTCCTCTCGAGACTCCATAACAAGTAGCCAATAAACTTACTGTGAGAGGAGATAGGCTGTCTTTACCATCAGTCATCTTTGGGAACAGCGTTGCCAGAAAAACAACCTTTTTTTTTCTGTCAATTATTTTTCAAATGTTACTATTGATAGTCATCGTGTTTCATTCAGTAGCTGAAGTAACTGTTACTGTTGATAGTCCTCGTGTTTCATTCAGTAGCTGAAGTAACTGTTGATAGTCATCGTGTTTCATTCAGTAGCTGAAGTAACTGTTGATAGTCCTCGTGTTTCATTCAGTAGCTGAAGTAACTGTTGATAGTCCTCGTGTTTCATTCAGTAGCTGAAGTAACTGTTGATAGTCCTCGTGTTTCATTCAGTAGCTGAAGTAACTGTTGATAGTCCTCGTGTTTCATTCAGTAGCTGAAGTAACTGTTGATAGTCCTCGTGTTTCATTCAGTAGCTGAAGTAACTGTTGATAGTCCTCGTGTTTCATTCAGTAGCTGAAGTAACTGGACAGTTATGTGGAGCTTGCCGTCATCACAGCGTCGCTGCATTAAGTATGTTGTTGCAGAATGGGTATCCGTTGGAAGACCATGCAGCTAGTGTTGCCTCCTCCTTGGGTCTGACTAGATGTGTTACTATGACGACTAGTGTAGGATTAGCAGGCCCTCCTATCACTAACAAGGATTTTTTTTGATCACCATGTTTTCTAATGGCCGCCCACTAAAATATGAGATATAAGGCAGATTTGAGTAAATTCTTCTTGCTAATCCCAATAGATTGTTCAATCTTGTGGGCTGTAGACCTAATATACAGTGCCTTGTGAAAGTATTCGGCCCCCTTGAACTTTGCGACCTTTGGCCACATTTCAGGCTTCAAACATAAAGATATAAAACTGTATTTTTTTTGTGAAGAATCAACAAGTGGGACACAATCATGAAGTGGAACGACATTTATTGGATATATCACAGTGCAGGTGCATTTATACAGAGACTTGATTACACACAGGTGGATTGTATTTATCATCATTAGTCATTTAGGTCAACATTGGATCATTCAGAGATCCTCACTGAACTTCTGGAGAGAGTTTGCTGCACTGAAAGGAAAGGGGCTGAATAATTTTGCACGCCCAATTTTTCAGTTTTTGATTTGTTAAAAAAGTTTGAAATATCCAATAAATGTCGTTCCACTTCATGATTGTGTCCCACTTGTTGTTGATTCTTCACAAAAAAAATACAGTTTTATATCTTTATGTTTGAAGCCTGAAATGTGGCCAAAGGTCGCAAAGTTCAAGGGGGCCGAATACTTTCACAAGGCACTGTATCTGACTACCACGGGTGGTTGCAAAAATAAAATTGTACGGTAGGTGTATTGGCTATGTGACATTTACATTTCAAGTTCCAACTTTTTATTTAAATATTCGCTGCGATTTATCTGAAACGTCGTATCCATCCTCCAAATCTGTCTCTCTCTCTCTGTCTTTGTCTGTCTGTCTTTGTCTGTCTGTCTCTGTCTTTCTCTCTGTCTTTTTCTCTCTCTGTCTCTCTCTGCGGTGTTTGTGTGTGTGTGTGTGACGGAAGTCTCTGTCGGTGGCATCCCAGCTCATGCTCAGTTCACGACCCTTAATATTGTCCATTTCCACATAGACCTAACCTCATACCAGTGTTTTACGTTAATTTGAAAACTCTGGTGTTATTGCCCTTCCATAGCTATGGCTGACGGTTATACTGATGATGGTTAAACATGGTGGTAAATCCTGAATGGAAATTCTTCACCCGTGTCCTGTATTCCTGCTGAAAGGGGATTCAGAACTGAATTCTGACCGAGAAAGTCCCGTGTAGGTCGTGATCACCTAGAGATATATTTTGATGGGTATTTGTACTTTTATTTATGATATTTAGATGAACCTCTCTGGTACAAGTGGGAAGGTAGCGTCCCACCTCGACAACAGCCAGTGAAATTGCAGGGCGCCAAATTCAAAACAGAAATCCCACAATTAAAATTCCTCAAACATACCAGTATTATACACCATTTTAAAGATAAACTTCTTGTAAATCCAGCCACAGTGTCCGATTTCAAAAAGGCTTTACTGCGAAAGCACACCATGCAATTTATGTTAGGTCAGCGCCTCGTCACAGAAAAACATACAGCCATTTTCCAGCCAAGGAGAGGGCTCACAAAGGTCAGAAATAGCGATTAAATTAAACACTAACCTTTTGATCTTCATCAGATGGCACCCATAGGACTTCATGTTAGACAATACATGTATGTTTTGTTCGATAAAGTTCGTATTTATATCCAAAAATCTCAGTTTATATTGGCGCGTTATGTTCAGAAATGCATAGTCTCAAACAAACATCCGGTGAAAGTGCAGAGAGCCACAACAAATTACGGAAATAATCATCATAAACATTGATCTAAGATACAAGTGTTTAACATACATTTAAAGATCAACTTCTCCTAAATGCAACCGCTGTGTCAGATTTCAAAAAAGTCTTTATGGCGAAAGCTCACTTTGCGATTATGTTAGGTCAGCGCCTAGCCACAGAAACCCATACAGCCCATAGACAAACCCCATAGACACAAACCCCATATTTCCCACTTCCTGGTTGGATTTTTCTCAGGTTTTCGCCTGCCATATGAGTTCTGTTATACTTACAGACATCATTCAAACAGTTTTAGAAACTTCAGTGTTTTCTATCCAAATAAACTAATAATATGCATATCCTAGCCTCTGGGCCTGAGTAGCAGGCAGTTTACTCTGGGCACGCTTTTCATCCGGACGTAAAAATACTGCCCCCTACACTAGTGAGGTTAACTCTGAAGGATTAAAAAAAGGTTTGTTCTCTTACTTCAAAAATATTCCTGATCAAATAAGCCTAGACAATATCCAAAACCACATTTTCATTAATTAACTTTTGTAAAAGCATGTACTTCTACACAATACCAGAACAAATGTTTCCAATCCTCTAAGGAAATATCTATACTAATCAATCACTTCTGTTTTTCAGATACTTTTTCCTATTTGGCTGGCTACTATATGTACTTGTGGAAAACAGTTTTCTGTAAATGTAATGCGAAGGGGGGGGGGGGTGTTCTTGCCACCATTTTGCGTTTGCTGCAATTAAGCCTGGGAAGTTAGTCAGAGGGCAAGCAGCTGCTCTGCACGTGTACATGTGAGTGGCGTGCCATTGACTGTATAGTTTATATAACAGCTACCGTCTCTTCTTTCTGATGGACTTACGGCCTGTTTGTCTGTCTGAGTTGTGACACCCCTCTACCCCTGAAAAAAAAATGAAAGCTAAAAAGTGAATTTAATTTTTTAATGTTTTTTTTATTCAGGACGACCAGGCCATCTTTATCTCTGGGCTGCAAATAAAAGCCGAAATTGGTTTCATAGTTTCTTTAATGATTCATTGAGTTGTTTTTAGCTCCCTGCGCGTACCGTAGTGTAGGCTTCCTGCTGCACAAAGTTATAATATACTGGAAATGACCAGATTAGAACATTTATGATGATGACCTGTAATGGGGCGGCAGGGTAGCCTAGTGGTTAGAGCATTGGACTTGTAACCGAAAGGTTGCAAGTTCGAATCCCCGAGCTGACAAGGTACAAATCTGTCGTTCTGACCCTGAACAGGCAGTTAACCCACTCTTCCTAGGCCGTCATTGAAAATAAGAATTTGTTCTTAACTGACAAGTTCAAACAGGTGCCATTAATACAGGTAATGAGTGGAGGACAGAGGAGCCTCTTAAAGAAGAAGTTACAGGTCTGTGAGAACCAGAAATCTTGCTTGTTTCTAGGTGACCAAATACTTATTTTCCACCATATTTTGCAAATAAATTCATTAAAAAACCTACAATGTGATTTTCTGGATTTTTTTTTTCCCACCTAATTTTGTCTGTCATAGTTGTTACCTATGATGAAAATTACAGGCCTCTCCCATCTTTTTAGGTGGGAGAACTTGCACAAGTGGTGGCTGACTAAATACTTTTTTGCCCCACTGTACATTTATCATCCGAGGATGAATATTGAAATTCATGCTATTGCATGTTAATTGAACCTGATGTGATGTGGCTGTTTATCATTGGTCAAATGCATGATGGGTAGTGATATTTAATCCCTTTAATTTTCTTGGTTGTCGTCCACAGGGAACAGGTCTTTTGAGGGCTAATTTGATTCAGTTTGTTCCTTTGTCCAGTTGATTATTTGTGTATATATCGTACAGTCGCTGGCTAAGTCTTTCTCTCCTAAATGAAAAGCAGTTCCGCATTGTTGCCACGTCACTGCTGAGCTCCAGTCCAATGGTGGCGAGCTTTACACCACTCCAGACGACACTTGGCATTGCACGTGGTGATCTTAGGCTTGTGTGTGCGGCTGCCCGACAATAAGTTATTGTGCTGACGTTGCTTCTAGAGGCAGTTTGGAACTCAGTAGTGAGTGTTGCAACCGTGGACACACGATTTTTATGCGCTTCCGCACTCGGTGGTTCCGTTCTGTGAACTTGTGTGGCCTACCACATCACGACTGAGCCGTTGTTGCTCCTAGACGTTTCCACTTTACAATAACAGCGCTCACAGTTGACAGGGGTAACTCTAGCAGGGCAAACATTTTACGAACTGACTTGTAGGAAAGGTGGCATCCTATGACGGGTGCCACGTTGAAAGTCACTGAGCTCTTCAGTAACTGCCAATGTTTGTCTATGGAGATTGCATGGCTGTGTGCTTGGTTTTATACCCCCGTCAGTAACGGGTGTGGCTGAACTAGAAGAATCCACTAATATGAAGGTGTGTCCACATACTTTTGTATATTTATTTATTTATTTATTTATTTACTTACTTATTTACGTCAGGCAAAGAGAAGGAGGACCCACAGTCCTGATATCCCCCTGGTCGTTACATTGTGGTTCAGTCCTGATATCCCCCTGGTCATTACATTGGTTCAGTCCTGATATCCCACTGGTTGTTAGATTGTGGTTCAGTCCTGATATCCCACTGGTCGTTACATTGATTTCTGTCTGTGTCAGAGTTTGTACCTGGTTTGTTGACATGTTTGAGAATTAAACATTAACCCAGCAATAAGTTAAGTACCGTGTGTGTGTGTGTGTTGCGGTGTGTGTGTTGCGGTGTGTGTGTTGCGGTGTGTGTGTTGCGGTGTGTGTGTTGCGGTGTGTGTGTTGCGGTGTGTGTGTTGCGGTGTGTGTGTTGCGGTGTGTGTGTGTTGCGGTGTGTGTGTTGCGGTGTGTGTGTTGCGGTGTGTGTGTTGCGGTGTGTGTGTTGCGGTGTGTGTGTGTTGCGGTGTGTGTGTGTTGCGGTGTGTGTGTGTTGCGGGGTGTGTGTGTTGCGGGGTGTGTGTGTTGGGGTGTGTGTGTGTTGGGGTGTGTGTGTGTGTGTGTTGGGGTGTGTGTATGTTGGGTTGGGGTGTGTGTGTGTGTTGGGGTGGGTCTGTACTGGTGGGTGGGTCTGTACTGGTGTGTACTGGTGTGTGTGTGTATGAGTGTACTGGTGTGTGTGTTTTTACTGGTGTGTACTGGTGGGTGGGTGTGTACTGGTACGTGTGTGTACGAGTGTACTGGTGTGTGTACTAGTGTGTGTGGGTGTACTGGTGTGTGTACTGGTGTGTGTGTGTGGGTGTACTTGTGTGTGACTACTGGTGGGTGTGTGTACTAGTGGGTAGGTGTGTTTGTGTATACGTACTGGTGTGTGTGTGTGTGTGTGTGTGTGTACTGGTGGGTGGGTGTGTGTATACTGGTGAGTGTACTTGTGGTTGTGTGTGTGTGTGTGTGTGTGTGTGTGTGTGTGTACGTACTGGTGTGTGTGTGTCCTGGTTGGTGTGTGTGTGTACTGGTGGACGGGTGTGTATACTGGTGAGTGTACTTGTGTGTACTGGTGGTTTTGTGTGTGTGTGTGTACTGGTGTGGGTGGGTGTGTACTTGTGTGTGTGTGTGTGTACTAGTGTGTGTGTGTACTGGTGGGTGGGTGTGTGTGTGCACTGGTTGTGTTTGTGTGTACTGGTGGGTGTGTGTGTACTGGTTGTGTTTGTGTACTGGTGGGTGTACTGGTGTGTGTGGGTGTTCACTGGTGGGTGGGTGTTCACTGGTGGGTGGGTGTTTGTACCGGGGTGGGTGTGTACTGGTGTGAGTGTGTGTACTGGTGTGAGTGTATTGGGGGGGGGTGTACTGTGTGGGTCTGTATGTCGGTGTGTGTGTGTGTGTGTGTGTGTGTACTTGGGTGTGGGGCTTTGTGTACTGGGGTGGTGTTTGTGTGTACTGTGGTGTGGGTGGGTGTGTTCTGGTGTATACTGGTGTGTGTGTGTGTGTGTGTTTTTGTACTGGGGTGGGTGTGTATTGGGGTGTGGGTGGATGTGTACTGGGGGCTGTGTGTGTAGTGTGTGTACTGGGGTATGGGTGTGTGTTCTGGGTGTGTGTGTGTGTGTGTGTGTGTGTACTGCGCTGTGTGTATGTGTGTGTACTGGGGTGTGTTTGAACCGGGGTGTGGGTACTGGGCTGTGTTTTAGTGTGTACTGGGGTATGTGTTTTTACTGGGGTGTGTGTGTACTGGCGGGGGGTGTGTGTAATGGGATGTGTGTGTACTGGGTGTGTGGATGGTTGTGTGTGTGTGTGTGTACTGGGGTGTGGGGCTGTGTACAGGAGGGGTGTGTTTGTGTGTACTGGGGGGGTGTGTACTTGAGTGTATTGGGGTGTGGAGCTGTGTGTGTACTGGTGTATGTGTGTGTGTACTGGGTTGTGTGGGTTTACTGGGTTGTGTGTTTGTGGGTTTACTGGGTTGTGTGTGTGTTTGTGGGTTTACTGGGTTGTGTGGGTTTACTGGGTTGTGTGGGTTTACTGGGTTGTGTGTGTGTTTGTGGGTTTACTGGGTTGTGTGGGTTTACTGGGTTGTGTGGGTTTACTGGGTTGTGTGGGTTTACTGGGTTGTGTGGGTTTGTGGGTTTACTGGGTTGTGTGTGTCTGTGTTTTGTACTGCGGTGTGGTTGTGTACTGCGGTGTGGATGTGTACTGCGGTGTATGTACCGGGGGGTGTGTGTGTGTGTACTGTCGTTTGTGGGTGTACTGTGGTGTGTGTGTGTGTGTGTGTGTGTGTGTGTACTGGGGGGGTTGTTCACCGGACGTGCTACCTGTCCCAGACCTGCTGTTTTCAACTCTCTAGAGACGGCAGGAGCGGTAGAGATACTCTGAATGATCGGCTATGAAAAGCCAACTGATATTTACTCCTGAGGTGCTGACTTTGCTGCACCCTCGACAACTACTGTGATTATTATTATTTGACCATGCTGGTCATTTATGAACATTTGAACATCTTGGCCATGTTCTGTTATAATCTCCACCCGGCACAGCCAGAAGAGGACTGGCCACCCCTCATAGCCTGGTTCCTCTCTAGGTTTCTTCCTAGGTTCTGGCCTTTCTAGGGAGTTTTTCCTAGCCACCGTGCTTCTACACCTGCATTGCTTGCTGTTTGTGGTTTTAGGCTGGGTTTCTTTACAGCACTTTGAGATATCAGCTGATGTAAGAATGGCTTTATAAATAAATTTGATTTGATTTTGATTTGTGTACTGGAGGGAATGTGTGTACTGGGGTTGGGGGTGTGTGTGTGTACTGGGGGTCTGCTTACTGGTGTGTACTTGTGTACGGAGGGTTGGTGTGTGTACTGGGGGGTGTGTGTGTGTGTATAGTGTACCACCTTGAATCAGTGTCTTCATCTTAGTGGGCAATTGTTATAGCACGAATGTGCAATACATTGAAGATAATCTTTCTGTGATAATGAATTCTCCATTCCTTCCATCCCCATCAACACAACAGTGTGCCCAGCTCAGCTCAGCTCAGCCCAACTCAGCCCAGCTCAGCTCAGCCCAACTCAGCCCAGCTCAGCCCAGCTCAGCCTCACTGAACAAAAACATCAACATAACATTAAACCATTTACTGAACTACAGTTCATATAAGGAAATCAGTCAATTGAAATAAATTCATTAGACCCTAATCTATGGATTTAACATGACTGGGAATACAGATATGCATCTGTTGGTCACAAATCATCTTCTTTTTTTAAAGGTAGGGGTTTGGATCAGAAAACAAGCCAGTATCTTGTGTGACCATCGTTTGCCTCATGCAGCGTGACACATCTCCTTCGCCTAGAGTTGATCAGGCTGTTGATTGTGGCCTGTGGAATGTTGCCCCACTTCCTATTCAATGGCTGAGAGACGTAGCTGGATATTGGTGGCAACTGGAACACGCTGTCGAAAACACGTCGATCCAGAGCATCCCGAACATGCTCAGTGGTTGACAGGTCTGGTGAGTGTGCAGGCCATGGAAGAACTGGGTTTATTTTCAGCTTCCAGGATTTGTGTACAGATGCGACAAAGGATCGTTCATTTATCATGCTGAGGTGATGGCTGCAGGTTAAACGGCTTGAGGATCTCCTCACGGTATCACTGTGCATTCAAATTGCCTTCCATAAAATGTCATTTGGTTCGTTGTCTGTAGCTTATGCCTGCCCATATCATAACCCCACCATAGGGCACTCTGGTCACAACGTTGACATCAGCAAACCGCTCTCCCACTTGACGCCATACACGCTGTCTGCCATCTACCCGGTACAGTTGAAAACAGGAATCATCCATGGAGAGCACACTTCTCCAACGTGCCAGTGGCCATTGAAGGTGAGCATTTGCCCATTGAAGTCGGTTACGGCGCTGAACTGCAGTCAGGTCAAGACCCCGGTGAGGGCGATGAGCTCGCAGATGTCCTTCCCTGAGACGGTTTCTGACAGTTTGTGCAGAAATTCTTCGGTTGTGCAGTTTCATCAGCTGTTCAGGTGTCTGGTCTCAGACGAACCCAGCAGGTGAAGCAGCCAGATGTGTAGGTACTGGGTTGGCGTGGTTACACATGGTCTGCAATTGTGAGGCTGGTTGGACGTACTGCCACATTCTCTAAAATGCCGTAGGAGAGGCGGCTTATAGTAGAGAAATTAATATCTAATTATCTGGCTACAGCTCTAGTGGACATTCCTGCAGTCGTCATGCCAAATGCACACTCAACTTGAGACATCTGTGGCATTGTGTTGTGTGACACAACTTCACATTTAAGGGTGGCCGATTTTTGTGTGTGTCCGCAGCACAAGGTGCACCTGTGTAATGATCATGCGGTTTAATCAGCTTCTTGATATGCCACACCTGTCAGGTGGGTGGATTATCTTGGCAAGAGAGAAAAGCTCACTAACGGGGATGTAAACACATTTGTGCACAAAATTTGAGAGAAATACGATTTTTGTGCAGTATGTAACATTTCTGAGATCTTTTATTTCAGCTACCGAAACGTGGGACCGACACTTTCCATGTTGCGTTAATATATATTTTTTCAGTATAGATTATGAAAAATTGCCTTCCGGGCTTTTTATTCCTAGCATTACCATTATCACTAGTTTACTCCAATTAAGGGAGGGGTGGTAAGGTAAGGAAGATGCATTTAAAGAAATGTGATTGGTTACATATATATGCATACATACATACATTTCTGCTATTTATATATATGTTGTAGAATAATAGTGAAGACGTCAAAACTATGAAATAACACACATTTCAGGTATGAGTCTGTGACATCACTGAGGGGAAATCCAGTCCAATCCGAGTGGTGCTGTACAGTAGCTATCTAAGAGAATGCAGCGGCCCGATGAATGGCTTGATTCTCGTGTGTGTAAAATATTAGTGTATCATGGTTGTAGCTGGAAGAGAGAAGGCAATGACGCTATCTCCCGCTTGTATTCTTTATTTTTAATTGTACACTCATCCGTGTGTCTTAAAACCAACACTAACCGATGTTACTGCAACTTATTTTTATGTTCTTGTCTTGAATCAGTTACATTTCTGTCATTCAATGAACCAAGTGCTTATCAAGATGGCTACTGACATGTCTCCTCTTCTCCCTTTCTCCAGTCTGTCAGAGTAAAGACATCCGTAACAACGTGACCAACCTGCAGTTGTTAGAGAACTGCACGGTGATCGA
Source organism: Oncorhynchus kisutch (assembly GCF_002021735.2). NCBI lineage: Eukaryota > Metazoa > Chordata > Actinopteri > Salmoniformes > Salmonidae > Oncorhynchus > Oncorhynchus kisutch. The sequence goes on from NC_034186.2 coordinate 7,071,691, forward strand.
GGGCCACTTGAAGATCCTCCTCATGTTCAAGACTGAGGACTTTAGGGGAATCAGCTACCCCAAGCTGACCGTGGTCACCGACTTCCTCCTCCTGTTCAGGGTCTACGGTCTGGAATCCCTCAGCGACCTGTTCCCCAACCTGACGGTGATCCGAGGCAACAACCTGTTCTTCAACTACGCCCTGGTTCTGTTTGAGATGGTGCACCTGAAGGAGTTGGGGCTCCACAGCCTCATGAACATCACTAGAGGAGCCGTGAGGTTGGAGAAGAACCCGGACCTCTGCTACCTCTCTACCCTGGACTGGTCCAAGATTCTGGACACGGTGGAGGACAACTACATCGTGTCCAATAAGAACAACCAGGAGTGTGGGGACGTGTGTCCGGGCACGGCCCAGGGGAAGACCACCTGCCCACAGACCACCATCAACGGACAATTTGGAGAGCGCTGCTGGACTCAGAACCACTGCCAGAGAAGTAAGTATTTTTGAAATTTTTTAGTTACTCCGTCTGGTAAAGAACACACAATACAGAGTACTGAATAGATCTTTTGATATCTCAAACATTAGTAGCCCCACTCCGTTTTTCTTTCGGTTCCATTCCTGATACGTGCCATATGTTCAGTTGGCATAATGTGAATCTATGAAGGTGCATGCCGGTGTGCTTGGCATTTTCATCCAATTGAATCCGTGTTACCCGTGTGGACTTGTCGATTGATATCAGGTTATATATTGTTACCTATAGGAGAACTTGAACTCTGCCTCTGGATGTCTTGACTTCTCCTCTGATGTCATTTCACCTCGTGTAAAGCAGGAAGTCGTCTCTGGAGCTGTCTGTCTGTTTAGGTATCAGGGTGGATGAGAGAGCGGCAGACAGACGATTATGGAAGAGAGATTTCATTCGGATGAATCATGTTCATAACAGCGAGGGACCGTTGTTCTTTCTATAGTACTCCACGGGTTATGCCGACTCCCCACCTGGGATGAGGGGGGGGGGGGGAATACCTAGTTTGCAATTTAAAGTTATCAGGCAGACTATCATTGGATAGTGAAAATGCATTTGATGTGGTAAGGTGCAGCCTGGGCTCTCCTCTGCTGTCATCCCCTCTCTTCTCAGTGTGATGGATCTGTGTGTGTGTGTGTGAGTCAGTTTATATGACGGATCAGTGTGTGTGTGTGTGTGTCAGTTTATATGACGGATCGGTGTGTGTGTGTGTGTGTGTGTCAGTTTATATGACGGATCGGTGTGTGTGTGTGTGTGTCAGATTATATGACGGATCGGTGTGTGTGTGTGTGTGTGTGTGAGAGTCAGTTTATATGACGGATCAGTGTGTGTGTGTATGAGTCAGTTTATATGACGGATCAGTGTGTGTGTGTGTCAGTTTGTTCGTGTGTCTGTAAGAATCAGTTTTATTTTTACACTGCTGCTACTCGCTGTTTGTCTATGCGTAGTCACTTTACCCCTACCTACATGCACAAAAAGACTAACCTGTACACCCGCACATTGACTCGGTACCGGCTACCCCTTGTATATATCCTCGTTATTGTTATTTTATTGTGTTACTTATACTACAGTAAAAACATGTTCTTTTGTTTTTAAACAGTGTTGCTTGTAAGTAAGCATTTCACGGTAAGGTGTGCTTGGCACACCTGTTGTACACCTGTTGTATTCGGCGCATGTGACAAATAGATTAGATTTGAGTTCACTCAACTAGTATCTGTTAGAACACAGGCTAGTTCACTCAACTAGTATCTGTCTGTTGGAACACAGGCTAGTTCACTCAACTAGTATCTGTCTGTTGGAACACAGGCTAGTTCACTCAACTAGTATAAGCTATTGTGTGTGTGCTGCACCTCAGGAAGATTAGCTTACGTCTTGGCGTCAGCTAATGGAAATCCCATGAAATAAAGTAAAACACAAGCTAGTAACTAGTGATGCGCGAAGTCAACTCCTAGTTAACACGTCAGGCCATTGTTTTTGATGTATTTAATCTTCAATATCGCACAATTATTTAGCTATTTGGCTGCGCCAAAACTTCAACATTTGTCCTTCATAGCTTGTTCTTCGTCATCTTTTTAAATACGGAGCCAATGTGTTTTCAGCACTTGTATTTCCATGACTGATCAAACCTTGTGTCTCTCTTGTCCCTCTGCAGAGAACAATATGTTTGGAACATCAAATCGAGGAAGAAAAAAAGAATCACAGTATCGAATCGTAATACATATCAGTATCGCGATATTGTATTGCGAGGTCCCTGGCAATAACCAGCCCTACTAGTAACAGTCAGCCTTCCCGGTGCAGAGAGAGACAAAATGGCTGCTATTGTAAGGCACTGAGAATGGTTATTATATTGCGAAAGGGATTGTTAGCGTCTGTTGTTTCTAGGGCTCAAGACTAGTGTTCAGAGTATTTAACAACCTCAACGGCCCTATTTACATTTTCACATTCATTCCCGATTACAGCTCTGTGTCGTGTCTGTTCTTATATCTCTTAGGCCCCGCCTCCCTCCCAACGAACTGAATGTCTCTGAAAATATAGGAATCAATTATTTGAAGAATTCTCTACCATTCTTTCTTTGATTCTATTCTTCCATCTTGTTGTGTGTGTAACGAACACTAGAATCTAACAGGCCTACGTCAGTCAGAACCATTAATGATAGCTTGTACTGTATTTTTTAAATATGCTGTTAAAAAAATATCACAACATGTAAAGTATGACACAGGGTCTTAAAAAGAGGCCTTTACTCTCCAGAGGGAAGCTGCTATAGAGGGATTCTAGCTAGCGTAGTGGCTAATGAGTGAACAAATGAGAGGGAGAGATGGAGGCAGTGAGAGAGTAGGGCTGGGAAATGCCAGGGACATCACCATACCATATTATCACCATACTGAGGGACCTCACCATACCATATTATCACCATACTGAGGGACCTCACCATACCATATTATCACCATACTGAGGGACCTCACCATACCATATTATCACCATACTGAGGGACATCACCATACCATATTATCACCATACTGAGAGACCTCACCATACCATATTATCACCATACCATATTATCACCATACTGAGGGACATCACCATACCATATTATCACCATACTGGGGGACCATACCATATTATCACCATACTGGGGGACCATACCATATTATCACCATAACAAGGGACCATACCATATTATCACCATACCATATCACCATACTGAGGGACATTACCATACCATATTATCACCATACTGAGGGACCTCACCATACCATATTATCACCATACTGAGGGACCTCACCTTACCATATTATCACCATACTGAGGGACCTCACCCTACCATATTACCACCATACCATATTATCACCATACCATATTATCACCATACCATATTATCACCATACTGAGGGACCTCACCGTACCACATTATCACCATACCAAGGGACCATACCATATTATCACCATACCATATTATCACCATACTGAGGGACCTCACCATACCATATTACCACCATACTGAGGGACCTCACCATACCATATTATCACCATACTGAGGGACCTCACCTTACCATATTATCACCATACTGAGAGACCTCACCATACCATATTATCACCATACCATATCACCATACTGAGAGACCATACCATATTATCACCATACCATATTATCACCATACCATATTACCACCATACCATATTATCAACATACTGAGCGACATCACCGTACTGAGAGACCTCACCATACCATATTATCACCATACTGAGGGACCTCACCATACCATATTATCACCATACCATATCACCATACCATATTATCACCACACCATATTACCACCATACCATATTACCACCATACTGAGGGACCTCACCATACCATATTACCACCATACCATATTATCACCATACCATATCACCATACTGAGGGACAATACCATACCATATTATCACCATACTGAGGGACCTCACCATACCATATTATCACCATACTGAGGGACCTCACCATACCATATTATCACCATACTGAGGGACATCACCATACCATATTATCACCATACTGAGAGACCTCACCATACCATATTATCACCATACCATATTATCACCATACTGAGGGACATCACCATACCATATTATCACCATACTGGGGGACCATACCATATTATCACCATACTGGGGGACCATACCATATTATCACCATAACAAGGGACCATACCATATTATCACCATACCATATCACCATACTGAGGGACATTACCATACCATATTATCACCATACTGAGGGACCTCACCATACCATATTATCACCATACTGAGGGACCTCACCTTACCATATTATCACCATACTGAGGGACCTCACCCTACCATATTACCACCATACCATATTATCACCATACCATATTATCACCATACCATATTATCACCATACTGAGGGACCTCACCGTACCACATTATCACCATACCAAGGGACCATACCATATTATCACCATACCATATTATCACCATACTGAGGGACCTCACCATACCATATTACCACCATACTGAGGGACCTCACCATACCATATTATCACCATACTGAGGGACCTCACCATACCATATTATCACCATACTGAGGGACCTCACCATACCATATTATCACCATACCATATCACCATACTGAGAGACCATACCATATTATCACCATACCATATTATCACCATACCATATTACCACCATACCATATTATCAACATACTGAGCGACATCACCGTACTGAGAGACCTCACCATACCATATTATCACCATACTGAGGGACCTCACCATACCATATTATCACCATACCATATCACCATACCATATTATCACCACACCATATTACCACCATACCATATTACCACCATACTGAGGGACCTCACCATACCATATTACCACCATACCATATTATCACCATACCATATCACCATACTGAGGGACAATACCATACCATATTATCACCATACTGAGGGACCTCACCATACCATATTATCACCATACTGAGGGACCTCACCATACCATATTATCACCATACTGAGGGACCTCACCTTACCATATTATCACCATACTGAGGGACCTCACCCTACCATATTACCACCATACCATATCACCATACTGAGAGACCATACCATATTATCACCATACCATATTATCACCATACCATATTATCACCATACTGAGGGACCTCACCGTACCACATTATCACCATACCAAGGGACCATACCATATTATCACCATACCATATTATCACCATACTGAGGGACCTCACCATACCATATTACCACCATACTGAGGGACCTCACCATACCATATTATCACCATACTGAGGGACCTCACCTTACCATATTATCACCATACTGAGAGACCTCACCATACCATATTATCACCATACTGAGGGACCTCACCCTACCATATTACCACCATACCATATCACTATACTGAGAGACCATACCACATTATCACCATACCATATTACCACCATACCATATTATCAACATACTGAGCGAAATCACCGTACTGAGAGACATCACCATACCATATTATCACCATACTGAGGGACCTCACCATACCATATTATCACCCTACCATATTATCACCCTACCATATTATCACCATACCATATCACCATACCATATTATCACCACACCATATTACCACCATACCATATTACCACCATACTGAGGGACCTCACCATACCATATTACCACCATACCATATTATCACCATACTGAGGGACCTCACCATACCATATTACCACCATACCATATTACCACCATACCATATTACCACCATACCATATTACCACCATACCATATTACCACCATACCATATTAATATTATCACCATACCATATTATCACCATACTGAGGGACCTCACATACCATATTACCACCATACCATATTACCACCATACCATATTATCACCATACTGAGGGACCTCACCATACCATATTACCACCATACTGAGGGACCTCACCATACCATATTACCACCATACCATATTATCACCATACTGAGGGACCTCACCATACCATATTACCACCATACTGAGGGACCTCACCATACCATATTACCACCATACCATATTATCACCATACTGAGGGACCTCACCATACCATATTTACCACCATACCATATTATTACCATACCATATTAATATCACCATACCATATTATCACCATACTGAGGGACCTCACATACCATATTATCACCATACCATATTACCACCATACCATATTATCACCATATTATCACCATACCATATTACCACCATACCATATTATCACCATACCATATTATTACCACACCATATTACCACCATACCATATTACCACCATACTGAGGGACCTCACCATACCATATTACCACCATATTGAGGGACCTCACCATACCATATTATCACCATACCATATTACCACCATACCATATTATTACCACACCATATTACCACCATACCATATTACCACCATACTGAGGGACCTCACCATACCATATTATCACCACCATACTGAGGGACCTCACTATACCATATTACCACCATACCATATTATTACCATACCATATTATCACCATATTAATATTATCACCATACCATATTATCACCATACTGAGGGACCTCACCATACCATATTATCACCATACCATATTACCACCATACCATATTATTACCACACCATATTACCACCATACTGAGGGACCTCACCATACCATATTGCCACCATACCATATTACCACCATACTGAGGGACCTCACCATACCATATTATCACCATACTGAGGGACCTCACCATACCATATTATCACCCTACCATATTATCACCCTACCATATTATCACCATACCATATCACCATACCATATTATCACCACACCATATTACCACCATACCATATTACCACCATACTGAGGGACCTCACCATACCATATTACCACCATACCATATTACCACCATACTGAGGGACCTCACCATACCATATTACCACCATACCATATTACCACCATACCATATTACCACCATACCATATTACCACCATACCATATTAATATTATCACCATACCATATTATCACCATACTGAGGGACCTCACATACCATATTACCACCATACCATATTACCACCATACTGAGGGACCTCACCATACCATATTACCACCATACCATATTATCGCCATACTGAGGGACCTCACCATACCATATTTACCACCATACCATATTATTACCATACCATATTAATATCACCATACCATATTATCACCATACTGAGGGACCTCACATACCATATTATCACCATACCATATTACCACCATACCATATTATCACCATACCATATTATTACCACACCATATTACCACCATACCATATTACCACACCATATTACCACCATACCATATTACCACCATACTGAGGGACCTCACCATACCATATTACCACCATATTGAGGGACCTCACCATACCATATTATCACCATACCATATTACCACCATACCATATTATTACCACACCATATTACCACCATACCATATTACCACCATACTGAGGGACCTCACCATACCATATTATCACCACCATACTGAGGGACCTCACCATACTGAGGGACCTCACCATACTGAGGGACCTCACTATACCATATTACCACCATACCATATTATTACCATACCATATTATCACCATATTAATATTATCACCATACCATATTATCACCATACTGAGGGACCTCACCATACCATATTATCACCATACCATATTACCACCATACCATATTATTACCACACCATATTACCACCATACTGAGGGACCTCACCATACCATATTGCCACCATACCATATTACCACCATACTGAGGGACCTCACCATACCATATTATCACCATACTGAGGGACATCACCATACCATATTATCACCATACCATATTATCACCATACTGAGAGACCTCACCATACCATATTATCACCATACCATATCACCATACTGAGGGACATTACCATACCATATTATCACCATACTGAGGGACCATACCATATTATCACCATACCATATTATCACCATACCATATTATAACCATACTGAGGGACCTCACCGTACCACATTATCACCATACCAAGGGACCATACCATATTATCACCATACCATATTATCACCATACTGAGAGACCTCACCATACCATATTACCATACTGAGGGACCTCACCATACCATATTACCACCATACTGAGGGACATCACCATACCATATTACCACCATACTGAGGGACATCACCATACCATATTATCACCATACTGAGGGACCTCACCATACCATATTATCACCATACTGAGAGACCTCACCATACCATATTATCACCATACTGAGGGACCTCACCCTCCCATATTACCACCATACCATACCATATTACCACCATACCATATTACCACCATACCATATCACCATACTGAGGGACCTCACCATACCATATTACCACCCTACCATATTATCACCCTACCATATTATCACCATACCATATTATCACCATACCATATTATCACCACACCATATTACCACCATACCATATTACCACCATACTGAGGGACCTCACCATACCATATTACCACCATACCATATTATCACCATACTGAGGGACCTCACCATACCATATTACCACCATACCATATTACCACCATACCATATTACCACCATACCATATTACCACCATACCATATTAATATTATCACCATACCATATTATCACCATACTGAGGGACCTCACATACCATATTACCACCATACCATATTACCACCATACCATATTATCACCATACTGAGGGACCTCACCATACCATATTACCACCATACTGAGGGACCTCACCATACCATATTACCACCATACCATTTTATCACCATACTGAGGGACCTCACCATACCATATTACCACCATACTGAGGGACCTCACCATACCATATTACCACCATACCATATTATCACCATACTGAGGGACCTCACCATACCATATTTACCACCATACCATATTATTACCATACCATATTAATATCACCATACCATATTATCACCATACTGAGGGACCTCACATACCATATTATCACCATACCATATTACCACCATACCATATTATCACCATATTATCACCATACCATATTACCACCATACCATATTATCACCATACCATATTATTACCACACCATATTACCACCATACCATATTACCACCATACTGAGGGACCTCACCATACCATATTACCACCATATTGAGGGACCTCACCATACCATATTATCACCATACCATATTACCACCATACCATATTATTACCACACCATATTACCACCATACCATATTACCACCATACTGAGGGACCTCACCATACCATATTATCACCACCATACTGAGGGACCTCACTATACCATATTACCACCATACCATATTATTACCATACCATATTATCACCATATTAATATTATCACCATACCATATTATCACCATACTGAGGGACCTCACCATACCATATTATCACCATACCATATTACCACCATACCATATTATTACCACACCATATTACCACCATACTGAGGGACCTCACCATACCATATTGCCACCATACCATATTACCACCATACTGAGGGACCTCACCATACCATATTATCACCCTACCATATTATCACCCTACCATATTATCACCATACCATATCACCATACCATATTATCACCACACCATATTACCACCATACCATATTACCACCATACTGAGGGACCTCACCATACCATATTACCACCATACCATATTACCACCATACTGAGGGACCTCACCATACCATATTACCACCATACCATATTACCACCATACCATATTACCACCATACCATATTACCACCATACCATATTAATATTATCACCATACCATATTATCACCATACTGAGGGACCTCACATACCATATTACCACCATACCATATTACCACCATACTGAGGGACCTCACCATACCATATTACCACCATACCATATTATCGCCATACTGAGGGACCTCACCATACCATATTTACCACCATACCATATTATTACCATACCATATTAATATCACCATACCATATTATCACCATACTGAGGGACCTCACATACCATATTATCACCATACCATATTACCACCATACCATATTATCACCATACCATATTATTACCACACCATATTACCACCATACCATATTACCACACCATATTACCACCATACCATATTACCACCATACTGAGGGACCTCACCATACCATATTACCACCATATTGAGGGACCTCACCATACCATATTATCACCATACCATATTACCACCATACCATATTATTACCACACCATATTACCACCATACCATATTACCACCATACTGAGGGACCTCACCATACCATATTATCACCACCATACTGAGGGACCTCACCATACTGAGGGACCTCACCATACTGAGGGACCTCACCATACTGAGGGACCTCACTATACCATATTACCACCATACCATATTATTACCATACCATATTATCACCATATTAATATTATCACCATACCATATTATCACCATACTGAGGGACCTCACCATACCATATTATCACCATACCATATTACCACCATACCATATTATTACCACACCATATTACCACCATACTGAGGGACCTCACCATACCATATTGCCACCATACCATATTACCACCATACTGAGGGACCTCACCATACCATATTATCACCATACTGAGGGACATCACCATACCATATTATCACCATACCATATTATCACCATACTGAGAGACCTCACCATACCATATTATCACCATACCATATCACCATACTGAGGGACATTACCATACCATATTATCACCATACTGAGGGACCATACCATATTATCACCATACCATATTATCACCATACCATATTATAACCATACTGAGGGACCTCACCGTACCACATTATCACCATACCAAGGGACCATACCATATTATCACCATACCATATTATCACCATACTGAGAGACCTCACCATACCATATTACCATACTGAGGGACCTCACCATACCATATTACCACCATACTGAGGGACATCACCATACCATATTACCACCATACTGAGGGACATCACCATACCATATTATCACCATACTGAGGGACCTCACCATACCATATTATCACCATACTGAGAGACCTCACCATACCATATTATCACCATACTGAGGGACCTCACCCTCCCATATTACCACCATACCATACCATATTACCACCATACCATATTACCACCATACCATATTATCACCATACTGAGGGACCTCACCATACCATATTACCACCATACCATATTACCACCATACTGAGGGACCTCACCATACCATATTACCACCATACTGAGGGACCTCACCATACCATATTAGCACCATACTGAGGGACATCACCATACCATATTATCACCACACTGAGGGACCTCACCATACCATATTATCACCATACTGAGGGACATCACCATACCATATTATCACCATACTGAGGGACATCACCATACCATATTATCACCATACTGAGGGACATCACCATACCATATTATCACCATACTGAGGGACATCACCATACCATATTATCACCATACTGAGAGACTTCACCATACCATATTATCACCATACCATATTATCACCATACTGAGGGACATCACCATACCATATTATCACCATACCATATTATCACCATACTGAGGGACATCACCATACCATATTATCACCATACCATATTATCACCATACCATATTATCACCATACCATATTATCACCATACCATATTATCACCATACTGAGGGACATCACCATACCATATTATCACCATACTGAGGGACATCACCATACCATATTATCACCATACTGAGGGACATCACCATACCATATTATCACCATACTGAGAGACCTCACCATACCATATTATCACCATACTGAGGGACATCACCATACCATATTATCACCATACCATATTATCACCATACTGAGGGACATCACCATACCATATTATCACCATACCATATTATCACCATACCATATTATCACCATACCATATTATCACCATACTGAGGGACATCACCATACCATATTATCACCACACTGAGGGACCTCACCATACCATATTATCACCATACTGAGGGACCTCACCATACCATATTATCACCATACTGAGGGACATCACCATACCATATTATCACCATACTGAGAGACCTCACCATACCATATTACCACCATACCATATGATCACCATACCATATGATCACCATACCATATGATCACCACACCATATTACCACCATACCATATTACCACCATACCATATTACCACCATACTGAGGGACCTCACCATACCATATTACCACCATACCATATTATCACCATACCATATTATCACCATACTGAGGGACCTCACATACCATATTATCACCATACCATATTATCACCATACAATATTATCACCATACCATATTATCACCATACCATATTATCACCATACCATATTATCACCATACTGAGGGACCATACCATATTACCACCATAACATATTATCAACATACCATATTATCAACATACTGAGGGACCTCACCATACCATATTACCACCATACTGAGGGACCATACCATATTATCACCATACTGAGGGACCATACCATATTATCACCATACTGAGGTATTGGTATGTATTGTGATTCTCACAAATCTACTGCATATGTATTGCGATTTGATGATGCAAACATATTGCTCACTATGTCTGTTGCAAAGAGGTGAGAGAACCATGAGAACATGAGTTTTGATCATTCAGGGAAATCAAAGTTCTGGAAACAGTTTGTCTCTATTTTAAAAGATGGGGAAAACAAGCTATTAGAAAACAAGCTATGATTGTATTACCTACAGTAGCAAAAAATCTATACTTTGAGTCAAATGTCGAAATAATATCATCCCAAAAAATATATTGATGTGTAACTATCAATTTTTGTCCCCCATCACTATGAGAGAGTGGCCTCCCTGGCTAGGGAAAGGGCAGCGTCACTATGAGAGAGTGGTGTCCCTGGCTAGGGAAAGGGCAGCGTCACTATGAGAGAGTGGTGTCCCTGGCTAGGGAAAGGGCAGCGTCACTATGAGAGAGTGGTGTCCCTGGCTAGGGAAAGGGAAGCGTCACTATGAGAGAGTGGTGTCCCTGGCTAGGGAGAGGGCAGCATCACTATGAGAGAGTGGTGTCCCTGGCTAGGGAGAGGGCAGCATCACTATGAGAGAGTGGTGTCCCTGGCTAGGGAAAGGGCAGCGTCACTATGAGAGAGTGGTGTCCCTGGCTAGGGAAAGGGCAGCAGCAGTCTTCTCTCCATCATGTGATGGGCACTAGTTTAGTCAAGCGGTGTACGGTAACGCTGGAGCCATTTCTAAAACATTATGCAATGCCTCTCGCATGTACAGCGAGGTGTGTGTGTGTGTGTGTGACAGTGTGTCTCCTCAGCCAAGGAGAGAGCTCCTGTTCCCTCCTTTCATCTGACACGTGTTCTATCTACCCCACCACCATTGCCCAAGCCCCCTCCACATTTCCTGCATTACGTCCTCTACCGCTCTGGAGCAGTACTTGACGAGTTTGTCTTTGACTCCTGAAAGGCACCTCATGTAACTAATGGAGGGCGGGGTGTTATTTACTTGCGTGGTTGCGCAATGTACCAACAGTTATGCACACATACGGCTCGTCTCTGTGTCTCTCTCTATGTGTGTCTCTCTCTATGTCTCTGTGTCTCTCTCTATGTCTCTCTCTATGTCTCTCTCTCTGTCTCTCTGTCTCTCTGTCTCTCTCTCGCGTACTATCTTTAATTAGAGTGAATGAAGATTTCCACACGTGGAGGTACAGTACATTAGATGGAGCTTTAAACTTAATGGCTGAGTGGAAACTCTGTAGTGGCTAACTCAACTCCTGTAGTGGCTAACTCAACTCCTGTAGTGGCTAACTCAACTCCTGTAGTGGCTAACTCAACTCCTGTAGTGGCTAACTCAACTCCTGTAGTGGCTAACTCAACTCCTGTAGTGGCTAACTCAACTCCTGTAGTGGCTAACTCAACTCCTGTAGTGGCTAACTCAACTCCTGTAGTGGCTAACTCAACTCCTGTAGTGGCTAACTCAACTCCTGTAGTGGCTAACTCAACTCCTGTAGTGGCTAACTCAACTCCTGTAGTGGCTAACTCAACTCCTGTAGTGGCTAACTCAACTCCTGTAGTAATTGTGGTGTTTATCACTGTGTTCAGTCAGTACAGTGCCTGGACTAGAGTAGTAACTAAGTGCTGCTATGGCTCAACCATGTTTCCCCCTCACATCACAGAGACCACTTAATATCCACAGGAGATGGAAACTATCCTCTTAATCCAAAATGGCACCCTATACTCTATATAGTGCACTGCCCTATGGGCCCTGGTCAAAAGTAGTGCACTAAATAGGGAATATGGTTCTATTTGGGATGTAGACAAAGTGTTTTGAGTGTGTGGCAGTTGGGAGAAGATGCTAAAGGAACAAATGTCATTTTAAAATAGTCTTTGGTCATCAGTAGACTGAGAAGTGACATTCATTGGCCAGGCAGCGCCGTCTGTTTCTGTACGATAACGGGCAGGTAGCCTAGCTAGCATAGAGGAGTGGAGGAGGTCATTCTTCTAGTAGGTTTTGCTCAGGGTGCAATTTCCTCTGGTTTTACACGCTGTCGCTAGTCGTTGTGGGTTTTCTGGTTGATTGAATGGAGCTGGCGTGGTGTTTCTCCAAGTATTGGGACAGTGACTCTTTGTATTTTGTATTTTTTTGCTCTACACTCCAGCACTTTCGATTTTGAAATCAAACAATGACTATGAGGATAAAGTGCAAACCGCCAGCTTTAATTTGACGGTATTTTCATCCATATCGGGGGAACCGTTAAGAAATTACAGCAATTTCTGTACTTATTCCCCTCCCCTCCCCCCCAAAAGGAATTGGTACAAATTCGCTTTAATGTGTACTAAAGTAGTCAAAATTGTAGGATTTGGTCCCAAATTCATAGCATACAATGACGACATCAAGCTTGTGATTCTAGAAATGTGTTGGTTTGTTTCCAGTTATTTTGTGCCTAATAGAAATTAATGTTAAATAATGTGTTGTGTCATTTTGGAGTCACTTTTATTGTAAATAAGAATAGAATATGTTTAAAATATCTACATTAATGTGGATGCTACCATGATTACAGATAGTCCTGAATGAATCCTGAATAATGAAAGCTACAGACTCGCAAATATCATACCCCCAAGACATGCTAACCTCTCACCATTACCATAACAGGGGAGGTTAGCAATTTATATCATACCCCCAAGACATGCTAACCTCTCACCATTACCATAACAGGGGAGGTTAGCAATTTATATCATACCCCCAAGACATGCTAACCTCTCACCATTACCATAACAGGGGAGGTTAGCAATTTATATCATACCCCCAAGACATGCTAACCTCTCACCATTACCATAACAGGGGAGGTTAGCAATTTATATCATACCCCCAAGACATGCTAACCTCTCACCATTACCATAACAGGGGAGGTTAGCAATTTATATCATACCCCCAAGACATGCTAACCTCTCACCATTACCATAACAGGGGAGGTTAGCAATTTATATCATACCCCCAAGACATGCTAACCTCTCACCATTACCATAACAGGGGAGGTTAGCAATTTATATCATACCCCCAAGACATGCTAACCTCTCACCATTACCATAACAGGGGAGGTTAGCAATTTATATCATACCCCCAAGACATGCTAATCTCTCACCATTACCATAACAGGGGAGGTTAGCAATTTATATCATACCCCCAAGACATGCTAACCTCTCACCATTACCATAACAGGGGAGGTTAGCAATTTATATCATACCCCCAAGACATGCTAACCTCTCACCATTACCATAACAGGGGAGGTTAGCAATTTATATCATACCCCCAAGACATGCTAACCTCTCACCATTACCATAACAGGGGAGGTTAGCAATTTATATCATACCCCCAAGACATGCTAACCTCTCACCATTACCATAACAGGGGAGGTTAGCAATTTATATCATACCCCCAAGACATGCTAACTGACTGGTTGAGGCTACTGACTGGTTTTCTGATCCAAGCCCCTGCCTTTTTTAAGGTATCTGTGATCAACAGGTGCATATCTGTATTCCCAGTCATGTGAATCCATAGATTAGGGTCTAATTAATTGATTTATATTGACTGATTTCCTTATATGAACTGTAGTTCAGTAAAATCTTATTGCATGTTGTAAAGGTTGTCATTGTAAATAACAATTTGTTCTTAACTGACTTGCCTGGTTAAATACACCTTATTATATATATATATATATATATATATATATATTTATTATTATTATTATTATTATTATTATTATTATTTGATTTTTTTTTGTTGTAAATTAGTGATGGAATTTTCAATTATTTTGTTCCAGTAACGTCCTCTGGTCTTTTGTGAATAGCTTTAGGTTTGTTCCAGTAATGTCCTCTGGTCTTTTGTGAATAGCTTTAGATTGGTTCCAGACCAGAAGGGGGGGTGGGGGGGGTGTTCATAAATAGTAACATGTGGGCCAGTGTTTGACGTTGTTTTAGAAGCCTTGGTAACTACTTTAACAAGGTTTCTGTCACCTGAGGTGTCCTGATAGGGAGATGGAGGAAAGTCCTCTGATTTAAAAAGAGCAATGCTCTCGGTAGAGAGAGAGAGAGAGGGAGAGAGAGATCTGATGGCACACGGTGTTCTGTTATTGTGAATGTTGTTTGGCCCCACAGACAGTCTCTTGCGCAACAGAGGGCGCTTTCCAGGTCGAAGTTCGTACTGCTGTGGAGGGCTGTGCTCTTTTGTTGTTTTTGCTGTTTTTCAGGCACCTCACCCAACCACACAGGGCACCATTGTCACCCCCCCCCCCCCCCCCCCCCCCTCCCATCACCAAGCAGGTTTGGGATGAATTAGAATTGAATGCAGTCAAATCCGGAAGTAAAATGAAAATTCCAATTTCATAAACTGGAAAAAGTGGCATCTCAAAAAACGGAGAAGTATACATGTAAACAAAAAGTGGAACTCGTCTTTTCAGCTCATTTTATCACCTGATTTCCTAAACAAAATGTATTTAAAAAATATATATATATATATTTATATATATATATAGCTTACGGTCAAAAGTTTTAAAACACCGACTCATTCAAAAATATATATATTTTTAAACCAGTCCTGTCATTGTCTGCGGCCAGAAATAGGGAGTGATCTGTTACATGTACAATGGAGACCAAAAGGATTGGGACAAATTTCTCTTGTGTATTAAAGTAGTCAATGTCTAATATTTGGTCCCAAATTCCATAGCACGCAATGATTACGTCAAGCTAGTGACTCTACAAACTTGTTGGATACATTTGCTGTTTGTTTTGGTTGTGTTTCAGATCATTTTGTGCCCAATAGAAATGAAGGGTAAATAATGTGTTGTTTTGGAGTCACTTTTATTGAGAAATAAGAAATAATAGGATATGTTTCTAAACACTTCTACATTCATGTGGCTGCTACCATGATTATACATAATACTGAATTAATCCTGAATAATGTTAGACGCACATATCATACCCCCAAGACATGCTAACCTCTCACCATTACAATAACAGGGGTGGTTAGCATTTTATATCATACCCCCAAGACATGCTAACCTCTCACCATTACAATAACAGGGGTGGTTAGCATTTTATATCATACCCCCAAGACATGCTAACCTCTCACCATTACACTAACAGGGGTGCTTAGCATGTTATATCATAACCCCAAGACATGCTAACCTCTCACCATTACACTAACAGGGGTGGTTAGCATTTTATATCATACCCCCAAGACATGCTAACCTCTCACCATTACAATAACAGGGGTGGTTAGCATTTTATATCATACCCCCAAGACATGCTAACCTCTCACCATTACAATAACAGGGGTGGTTAGCATTTTATATCATACCCCCAAGACATGCTAACCTCTCACCATTACAATAACAGGGGTGGTTAGCATTTTATATCATACCCCCAAGACATGCTAACCTCTCACCATTACAATAACAGGGGTGGTTAGCATTTTTAGGCAAGAATGATGTTTGTGCATTTTGCACATTTTTGACCATCCTTCTTGGCTTCATTAGAAAGAGGGAAGCGTGCCAAACCATATGAATGCGCTAGGCTAGTAGCTAGCCAGTGGCTGCACTGCTTCTGAAACATCAGTAAGAGAAGCTTTAGCATGAACGCCGTGATTTTATTTTACCCGAAGGCTTGTGTTGCATCGTTCTTTGCTTTTGTGAGTTTTTCCTGAACATGTGACCATCGGTTGGGGAAAAAACCCTACTGTTGCTATTGGCTACCAACAGGCCTTAGAGCTCCTGGATGTAGATGTACTGTAGTCTAGTGATGAGAAACTGTTTTAGATTCTCCCCTCCTCACTCGCCTCTGTCCTGCTAAGAGGTTTCTCTCCTAACACACACACACACCTTGCTTCTCTTCAGATCAGTGCCCTGCTCTTTATCTCTCCTTCAGGGCTGCAAACTCATTACGGGTCATCTCTCTCCCTCTCTCTCATCCGCTGACATTGAGCGGGCTCCGTCTCTCTCTCGCTCTCATCCGCTGACATTGAGCGGGCTCAGTCTCTCTCTCGCTCTCATCCGCTGACATTGAGCAGGCTCCGTCTCTCTCTCGCTCTCATCCGCTGACATTGAGCGGGCTCCATCTCTCTCTCGCTCTCATCCGCTGACATTGAGCGGGCTCCGTCTCTCTCTCGCTCTCATCCGCTGACATTGAGCGGGCTCCGTCTCTCTCTCGCTCTCATCCGCTGACATTGAGCGGGCTCCGTCTCTCTCTCGCTCTCATCCGCTGACATTGAGCGGGCTCCGTCTCTCTCCCTCGCTCTCATCCGCTGACATTGAGCGGGCTCCGTCTCTCTCCCTCGCTCTCATCCGCTGACATTGAGCGGGCTCCGTCTCTCTCCCTCTCTCTCATCCGCTGACATTAAGCGGGCTCCGTCTCTCTCCCTCTCTCTCATCCGCTGACATTGAGCGGGCTCCGTCTCTCGCTCTCATCCGCTGACATTGAGCGGGCTCCGTCTCTCGCTCTCATCCGCTGACATTGAGCGGGCTCCGTCTCTCGCTCTCATCCGCTGACATTGAGCGGGCTCCGTCTCTCGCTCTCATCCGCTGACATTGAGCGGGCTCCGTCTCTCGCTCTCATCCGCTGACATTGAGCGGGCTCCGTCTCTCGCTCTCATCCGCTGACATTGAGCGGGCTCCGTCTCTCGCTCTCATCTGCTGACATTGAGCGGGCTCCGTCTCTCTCTCGCTCTCATCTGCTGACATTGAGCGGGCTCCGTCTCTCTCGCTCTCATCCGCTGACATTGAGCGGGCTCCGTCTCTCGCTCTCATCCGCTGACATTGAGCGGGCTCCCGCTCGCTCTCATCCGCTGACATTGAGCGGGCTCCCGCTCGCTCTCATCCGCTGACATTGAGCGGGCTCCGTCTCGCTCTCTCTCATCCGCTGACATTGAGCGGGCTCCCTCTCGCTCTCATCTGCTGACATTGAGTGGGCTCCCTCTCGCTCTCATCCGCTGACATTGAGCGGGCTCCCGCTCGCTCTCATCCGCTGACATTGAGCGGGCTCCGTCTCGCTCTCTCTCATCCGCTGACATTGAGCGGGCTCCGTCTCGCTCTCTCTCATCCGCTGACATTGTGGCCCAGTGTGGTTTTCTTTTTTTAAACTTTATTTTCATACGAGGGTGGAAAAAAGGAAGGAAGGAGGGAGGGAAGGTGGACACGGCCGAGACGAGTGCTGCTTGCAAACGGGTAGACCGTGAGAAAAGGAGAAGAGTTTGAGTCCAGAGAAGAGAACAAACATGGCTATGCTTTTCAAATGTTGCTCCCAGGTACACACAGCATTCCTGCTCCTGCACATTCATCACAGGACAGAAGGGAAGGAAAAGGCTACATGGCCCAACCAGTAGACGATGGTAGTCGGTGGCCATTTTGTATTTTTCCCTCCTCAGGACAAAGCATTCTAGAACTCCTCTGAGATGGAACTTGCAGGCACATGTAGGCTGAGAGGACATGGCTGTCTGTCTGATGACAGGCACTAGTCTGGGGCCACTGCCCACCAGTGGTATGCTTGTTATAGGTGGTTTAGCCAGATACTCAGTCGACCACGCCCACAAGCTGTATTTTACATTGACCCCCATTTGTAAAAGAGCCAACTTCATATGTAGCGGGCAAGATTATAGTTTTAGCCGGAAGAAGAATTATCACTGAATTATCCCGATGTTTGTCAATGAATCCCATAAGGGATGGGTTGCCAACTGCCGATTTGACACAAGTAAGAAGGGATGGGTTGCCAACTGCCGATTTGACACAAGTAAGCTCCCACCATAGGACTCTAGAGCAGTGGAAATGCGTTTTCTTTCAACGTCTGGCAGTCCGACGGATGACTCTGGGTTTGGTGGATGCCAGGACAATGCTACCTGCCCCAATGCATAGTGTCAACTGTAATGTTTGGTGGAGGGGGAATAATGGTCTGGGGCTGTTTTTCATGATTCGGCCTAGACCCCTTAGTTCCAGTGAAGGGAAATCTTAACGCTACAGCATACAATGACGTTCTAGAAGATTCTGTGCTTCCAACTTTGTGGCAACAGTTTGGGGAAGGCCATTTCCTGTTTCAGCATGACAATGCTCCCATGCACAAAGCGAGGTCCATAAAGAAATGGTTGGTCGAGATTGGTGTGGAAGAACTTGACTGGCCTGCACAGAGCCCTGACCTTAACCCCATCGAACACCTTCAGGATGAATTGGAATGCAGACTGCGAGCCAGGCCTAATCGCCCAACTTCACATTCACAAAACCATTAAAACATTTTTTTTTTACAAACATCTTGTCACTATGGGGTATTGTGTGTAGATGGCTGAGATAAAAAAAGACATATAATAATGTAATCCGTTTTGTCACAAAATGTGGAGTAAGTCGAGGGGTATGAATACTTTCTGAAGGCACCGTACAGTGTGCTGAAAACTATAAATACCACATTCCTTCAACTGCACCCCCTTGTCCTCAGAACGGCCTCAATTCGGGAAACTGTTGAGCGGTTAAACTCAGCAAAGTTGCTGTTCTTGATACAGACCGGTGCGGTGCGCAGACATTACAATGGAATTCAACAATGTATTGAACTTAATAGAAAATGCATTAATTTGCCAAGGTAAATGACATTAACAACATGCATCTGTGATTTTGTATTTTCATGCAACTTTCTGAAACGGTGCAGGAATGCGTGTGTGTTTGTGTCTACACTTTGTTCAGCCGTTAGATGCTAAAGATAACCTTTCTTCTGGTAGAGACGGAAAGGTTTTCACAATTACATGTTAACTACAAAGTAGACTATATCTACCTGGCAGAATGACATCGATATTATTTGCATCAATCCAGTGGCCATTTTTGTTTTGCAAACTCTGCAATCACATGAGCGCAACAGAATCCCAGCTAATCGAACACGGGCTCTTCACGCTGGCGCTGGGCTTGCTTTAAAGGGTGTGGTTTTTAGGCGTTGTTGTGGATTTAGAACATCCAATGTATTTTTAGATTAGAAAAATAATAATAATAATTTTTTGATAGCGCAGAAATTGTACAAATAAATTTAAATCAGGCCAACGATCTGATTTTCATTGAGCCCTAATGTGCTCTTTGCAGAGGAGCAGGGGTTTGGTTTCTCTCATACTTGAACTTTGACCCAGATTGTTTTCCTCTTTTGGGGGTTTGAAATGACCCCATGCCTGACATAACTTGTGCTGTGACTAAATAAATGGTCTTTATAATGTTTGTTTGGTGGGTGCTTTATGTGTGCAGTGCATGTAGGCTAGGTGGTGTAAGATTGTGTATTTACTCTGCTATAGATTAATGTGTTTATTTACAGGATGTGCTTGTGTATTTATGCTCAAGGCATGTTAACATTTTTGTGTGTGTGTGTGTGTGTGTGTGTGTGTGTGATAGAAGTGCATGTTACATTGGTTGTGTGTGGACAGGAACTGTGAGTCCCTGGCCCGGAGAGTTCCTATAGATCAATTCACACACTGTTACACACTTGGTATTATACATACATACACACACACACACACACACACACACACACACACACTTGAGGCTGGGAGGTTGAGGTTGGGAGGCTGCCTTTACTAATTGGAGGTGAAATAGAAGAGGAGGGGGGGGGGGGGGTTCTGGCTGGTAGAAGAGGGGGAGGAATAACAGATAAAAGCCAAGAGGATATGAGCGGAGGGGGGTGAGGGGGGGGGGTGAGAGAGAGAGGAGGAAACACTCGTGCCAGGTCAAAGTCGGCCCGGAACTAGTGCTGTTGGAGAAGTTGACAGAATGTACTTCCTGATTCTTTCCTCCTAGTGTGGCTTGGCTTCCTGCTGCAGGGTTATGGATGGGCCCTGGGGGTGGGTGGGGGGGGGGCAGTGTGTGTGTGGCCTTAATGTAATGAGAGAGAGCGAGATATAGTTGCATAACATGTGTACGAGGAAAATATGTTCCCCTAGCCAGAGGAGGAGGGAGGGGAGTGTTAGAAGGATCAGATGGCCCACCGCTGGTTGGCTGGTAAACCTTCCCCATCACACACACACACACACTACAAAGCAGGTTAGATGTCAGGACAGGTAGTATTTGGTTCAGGTATTGATTAAGCTGTAATAGTCATGCAAGTAGGTAGGTTATAGTACCAGTACGGTTCTCCTGTCTAGTTTTGTCATCGGCCCCAAAAGTAGCGTCGGCCCCAAAAGTAGCGTCGGCCCCAAAAGTAGCGTCGGCCCCAAAAGTAGCGTCGGCCCCAAAAGTAGCGTCGGCCCCAAAAGTAGCGTCGGCCCCAAAAGTAGCGTCGGCCCCAAAAGTAGCGTCGGCCCCAAAAGTAGCGTCGGCCCCAAAAGTAGCGTCGGCCCCAAAAGTAGCGTCAATAGCAGGCAGCAACTCTTTGGCTTCAGCCTTTCTGTTGGCACCATAAACACTACAGTATGTGCCTGTACTCCTCCCTCCCACACTCCTCTGTGACGGGTAGAGACCTACTCAAAGCTACTGTTTCTATTCTATAATATAGCTACACACATTTATCCTTTTAATGTTTTAGTAAAACTAATGAATCGGTTTCCATATGACACTCAAACATTCTCTTGGTTTACCTGTTGTTGTAGCTGTCACCTCCTTCTCTTTGTGTACCTGTTGTTGTAGCTGTCACCTCCTTCTCTTTGTGTACCTGTTGTTGTAGCTGTCACCTGCTTCTCTTTGTCTACCTGTTGTTGTAGCTGTCACCTCCTCCTCAGCTCAGTTATACAGTGACACACACACACCCCTCTACCCCTTCTGTTCCATGTTGATGCTTGCTTTTTCTGTGATCTAAATCTCTTGGAATGTGTGTATGGCGCCAACCCAGCCCAGATGGCCACTGCCCTGACTCCTGACCTCCTGGGGTCACATTCCCTGGATAATACAGAGGTAATAGGTTACTCTCTCCTTTGGGTTTTCTCTGGTCTTCTCTGGGTCAAAGTCACAAGGAGAGCCTTCAATAGGATCCACCAGAACACCATGAAGGGTGTTCCCTCCAGGGGACACATTTATGATTAGGACTCGGGAACTATCTGCATTATTCTGTAAATACGCTGATGAAGGCCAAAAACCGAAACGTGTCGCTTCTACTTTTAGCAACGAATAAGCCTTTTAATTCAATTCCATTGTCCTCCCAAGTGTCACTGAATCACCTCTCTACTTAATGGGCATTCTTTCTATGTAAACTGAGCCTGTCTGAAGTTACTATTCACCATGGCTGAGCATGCTACATTTAGGTGATTTAACTTAATCTATAGTCAAACCTTTGTAAGATTCCACAGAACATGACCGGCGGAGAAAAAACACGATTCCTCAAACTGTCTAATGTCCCAACCGTGTCACCCCAGCTCGAAGCAGCCAATGAAACTCCTGATATTTACCAAAGAGCACAGGCATCAAATGCCCCAGATACTGTACTAGACGTGGTTACCGCCTGCTCGACGTGGTTACCGCCTGCTCGACGTGGTTACCGCCTGCCGGACGTGGTTACCGCCTGCCGGACGTGGTTACCGCCTGCCGGACGTGGTTACCGCCTGCCGGACGTGGTTACCGCCTGCCGGACGTGGTTACCGCCTGCCGGACGTGGTTACCGCCTGCCGGACGTGGTTACCGCCTGCCGGACGTGGTTACCGCCTGCCGGGCGTGGTTACCGCCTGCCGGGCGTGGTTACCGCCTGCCGGGCGTGGTTACCGCCTGCCGGGCGTGGTTACCGCCTGCCGGGCGTGGTTACCGCCTGCCGGGCGTGGTTACCGCCTGCCGGGCGTGGTTACCGCCTGCTCGGCGTGGTTACCGCCTGCTCGGCGTGGTTACCGCTTTGCTCAGTACTTTGATGAATCACCTTTGGCAGCAATTACAGCCTTAAGTCTTCTTGGGTATGACGCTACAAGCTTGGTACACCTGTATTTGGGGAGTTTCTCCCATTGTCCTCTGCAGATCCTCTCAAGCTCTGTCAATTTGGATGGGGAGCGTCCCTGCATAGCTATTTTTAGGTCTCTCCAGAGATGTTCGATCAGGTTCAAGTCCAGGCTCTGGCTGGACCACTCAAGGACATTCAGAGACTTGTCCCGAAGCCGCTGCTGCGTTGTCTGCTTAGGGTCGTTGTCCTGTTGGAAGGTGAACCTTCTCCCCAGCCTGAGGTCCTGAGCAGGCTTTCATTAAGGATCTCTCTGTACTTTGCTCTGTTCATCTTTCCCTCGAACCTGACTAGTCTCCCAGTCCCTGCCACTGAAAAACATCCTCACAGCATGATGCTGCCATCACCATGCTTCACCGTAGGGGTGGTGTCAGGTTTCCTCCAAATGTGACACTTGGCATTCGGGCCAAATAATTAAATCTTGGTTTCATCAGACCAGAGAATCTTGTTTCTCATGGTCAGAGTCCTTTAGGTGCCTTTTGGCAAACTCCAAGCGGGCTGTCGTGTGCCTTTTACTGAGGAGTGGTGTCCGTCTGGCCACTGTACCATAAAGGCCTGATTGGTGGAGTGCTGCAGAGATGGTTGTCCTTCTGGAAGGTTCTCCCATCTCCACAGAGGAATTCTGGAGCTCTGTCAGAGTGACCATTGGGTTCTTGGTCACTTCCCTGTCCAAGGCCCTTCTCCCCCGAGAAGAATGACCCTACTCCCCCTTTTGGCCGGGTAGCCAGCTCTAGGAAGAGTCTTGGTGGTTCCAAACTTCTTCCATTTAAGAATGATGGAGGCCACTGTGTTCTTGGGAACCTTCAATGCTGCAGAATATTTTTGGTACCCTTCCCCAGATCTGTGCCTTGACACAATCCTGTCTTGGAGCTCTACGGACAATTTGTTCGACCTCATGGCTTGTTTTTTTTCTCTGACATGTACTGTCAACTGCAGGACCTTATATAGACAGGTGTGTGTGCCTTTCCAAATCATGTTCAATCAATTGAATTTACCACAGGTGGACTCCTATCAAGTTATAGAAACTTCATAAGGATGATGAATTGAATCAGGATGCACCTGAGTCGTATAGCAAAGGGTCTGAATACTTATGTAAATAAGGTATTTTTGTTACTTATGTTAATACATTTGCCCGAAATTCTAAAAACCCTGTTTTCGCTTTGTCATTATGGAGTATTGTGTTTTAGATTGATGAGGGGGGAAAAAAATTATTTTATACATTTTTAAAATGAGGCTGTCACGTAAAAACATGTGGGAAAACAAACCAATACAATGTGTACAAAAACATATTTAAATAACTGTAAAGAAATATGTTTAGAGGGAGACTGAGGGGGAGACTGAGGGGGAGACTGAGGGGGAGACTGAGGGGGAGACTGAGGGGGAGAGGGATCAATGAATTAACTTAAACATTAACTCTGTAACACATTAAAGTTACAACAGGGTTTGAATACTTTCTGAATGCACTGTACTCGACGTGATTACCGGCGGCGTGGTGCTAAGCCTCCGAGAGCCAAGGTCAAAAACAGGTCGTTTCCCTGTACGGCTGTTGGAGAACACAGAAGCACTTATCAATGACATAAGACTCTTTTAATTGCTTAAGTTGGAGTTCTGTGTTGTGATTGTATTTGTTAACCATGACTCACCCAGCTCCCTGTAACAGCTACTGAGTACACCACAGTGATAACAGGAGTCCTGTACGCTGTGCAGGCCATGCTGAACCAATCAAATGCTTTTCAAGCCTTGATGATTAGTGTACACTTCGGGGAGAAGGGACAGGGGATTGAGCCTGGCATTGGCCTAGTGGCTACTGGCTAGTCTGGTGGCTACTGGCTACTGACTAGTCTAGTGGCTACTGACTAGTCTAGTGGCTACTGACTAGTCTAGTGGCTACTGACTAGTCTAGTGGCTACTGACTAGTCTAGTGGCTACTGACTAGTCTAGTGGCTACTGACTAGTCTAGTGGCTAGTGGCTAGTCTAGTGGCTACTGACTAGTCTAGTGGCTAGTCTAGGGGCTAGTGACTAGGGGCTAGTGGCTACTGGCTAGTCTAGGGGCTACTGATTTGTCTAGTGGCTTCTGGCTAGTGTAGGTGGCTACTGCTTTGTCTAGTGGCTACTGCTTTGTCTAGTGGCTACTGGCTAGTGGCTAGTCTAGTTGCTATTGGCTAGTCTAGTTGCTACTGGCTAGTCTAGGGGCTACTGGCTAGTCTAGGGGCTAGTGGCTAGTCTAGGGGCTAGTGCTAGTCTAGTGGCTACTGGCTAGGGGCTTGTGGCTACTGGCTAGTGGCTACTGGCTAGCGGCTCGTGGCTACTGGCTACGGGCTCGTGGCTAGTTTAGGGGCTCGTGGCTAGTTTAGGGGCTCGTGGCTAGTCTAGGGGCTACTGGCTAGTCTAGTGGCTACTGCTTTGTCTAGTGGCTAGTCTAGGGGCAACTGGCTAGTGGCTAGTCTAGGGGCTAGGTGGCTAGTCTAGGGGCTAGGTGGCTAGTCTAGGGGCTAGGTGGCTAGTCTAGGGGCTAGGTGGCTAGTCTAGGGGCTAGGTGGCTAGTCTAGGGGCTAGGTGGCTAGTCTAGGGGCTAGGTGGCTAGTCTAGGGGCTAGGTGGCTAGGCTAGGGGCTAGGTGGCTAGTCTCGTGGCTACCGGGGGCTAGTGGCTACTGGCTAGTCTAGGGTCTAGTGGCTACTGGTGAGTCTAGTGGCTACCAGCTACTGACTCCTGGCTAGTGGTTGGGCTGTGTGAATGTCTGGGCTTAACATGGAGAAGCACTGAGGTTGTGTGTGAGTGACACAACAACAGAGCGTCCACTGTATAGTGGACACCCTGGAAGTAAGGTATTTGTTTTAGCAGTAGGCTTCACTCCAACAACAGCAGCAGAGAAGGCAGGAAACTCATGGAGGCCTATTGTCCTCTAACTTTAATTCTTCCTGTTCCAGTCACCGATTGCTTTCCTGTATAGCCCTGCTTACAGCTACTGATACTGCCAGACAGTAAAGACTGACTTTGCAAATGGAAATCATTTTACTGCATCGTTGTTTTAATAGTAGGAGACACATATACAGTGGGGAGAACAAGTTTTTGATACACTGTCGATTTTCCTACTTAAATTACAGACCTCTACATGCTTTGTAAGTAGGAAAACCTGCAAAATCGGCAGTGTATGTATGTATGTATGTATGTATGTATGTATGTATGTATGTATGTATGTATGTATGTATGTATGTATGTATGTTGTATGTATGTATGTATGTATGTATGTATGTATGTATGTATGTATGTATGTATGTATGTATGTATGTATGTATGTATGTATGTATGTATGTATGTATGTATGTATGTATGTATGTATGTATGTATGTATGTATGTATGTATGTATGTATGTATGTATGTATGTATGTATGTATGTATGTATGTATGTATGTATGTATGTATGTATGTATGTAGTATGTATGTATGTATGTATGTATGTATGTATGTATGTATGTATGTATGTATGTATGTATGTATGTATGTATGTATGTATGTATGTATGTATGTATGTATGTATGTAGTATGTATGTATGTATGTATGTATGTATGTATGTATGTATGTATGTATGTATGTATGTATGTATGTATGTATGTATGTATGTATGTATGTATGTATGTATGTATGTATGTATGTATGTATGTATGTATGTATGTATGTATGTATGTATGTATGTATGTATGTATGTATGTATGTATGTATGTATGTATGTATGTATGTATGTATGTATGTATGTATGTATGTATGTATGTATGTATGTATGTATGTATGTATGTATGTATGTATGTATGTATGTATGTATGTATGTATGTATGTATGTATGTATGTATGTATGTATATGTATGTATGTATGTATGTATGTATGTATGTATGTATGTATGTATGTATGTATGTATGATGTATGTAGTATGTATGTATGTATGTATGTATGTATATGTATGTATGTATGTATGTATGTATGTATGTATGTATGTATGTAGTTGTATGTATGTATGTATGTATGTATGTATACTAACTAAGATAATTTTATGTTAATTTCTCCACCTCAAACGTTCTCTTAGAGAATTTGCCAGTATATCCAACCGGACTCCCAACAGCAGACAACCACGCCAGCCCAGTGTGGTGTGTGTGTACGTACGTACACACACACACTAACTAGGGTTGGGTGTTTGGCTTCTGTGGCTCTCACCTCCTCACACTGAGATGTGAGGACCAGACTGGATCCATGAGAGAGGTGGACCAACCCTCTACGGATGAATAGAGGTCGACTTGAGGAACACTTGTGTTGTTCAACACAGTGTACAGAATACCTGGTTATGCTGCCGTAATGTGGAAACCGCTAGTACTCGCCTCTCCACGGTACGGAGAAAAGAGCTATGTTTACAAGCTGTCGGGTTACCATTTTGTGTGTCTAACATGCAAAACTCACAGCGTTCCTCTCATCCACCGCTCTGTCTCTGACATGGAGCTTGTTGTGAGAGAGCGTGAGAGGTAGAGACGGTGCACCTTTTTTTATTCATTGTTCTGGTGTAGGACGTTTACACTTAAAGCGCTGAGTTGTTTGGCTTTGTTCACATCACATGCAGCCGAACCAGGTGGCAGGCTAATATCACTGCCATTCGTCTTCCAAAAATGTGATCAGTCAGTCCACTGTACCATGATGCACTGCAGTGAAAAGCTTGAGGAAGTCCTTTTTGTAATGAGTTTATTTTTTCTTTCTTCCAAATGTCAAAGTACATGTTATAGTCCTATAAACATACTGACCATTTCCACAATAGAAATGTAATGATGTACGATGAGGTATGGATCTGTGTGCTCTCTCTCTGACCACTTCAGAAGATACGTCTCTGTGTGTTCTCTCTCTCTGACCACTTCAGAAGATACGTCTCTGTGTGTTCTCTCTCTCTGACCACTTCAGAAGATACGTCTCTGTGTGATCTCTCTCTCTGACCACTTCAGAAGATACGTCTCTGTGTGTTCTCTCTCTCTGACCACTTCAGAAGATACATCTCTGTGTGTTCTCTCTCTCTCTGACCACTTCAGAAGATACATCTCTGTGTGTTCTCTCTCTCTCTGACCACTTCAGAAGATACATCTCTGTGTGTTCTCTCTCTCTCTGACCACTTCAGAAGATACATCTCTGTGTGTTCTCTCTCTCTCTGACCACTTCAGAAGATACGTCTCTGTGTGTTCTCTCTCTCTCTGACCACTTCAGAAGATACGTCTCTGTGTGATCTCTCTCTCTCTGACCACTTCAGAAGATACATCTCTGTGTGTTCTCTCTCTCTCTGACCACTTCAGAAGATACATCTCTGTGTGTTCTCTCTCTCTCTGACCACTTCAGAAGATACGTCTCTGTGTGTTCTCTCTCTCTCTGACCACTTCAGAAGATACGTCTCTGTGTGATCTCTCTCTCTGACCACTTCAGTAGATACGTCTCTGTGTGATCTCTCTCTCTGACCACTTCAGTAGATACGTCTCTGTGTGTTCTCTCTCTCTGACCACTTCAGAAGATACGTCTCTGTGTGTTCTCTCTCTCTGACCACTTCAGAAGATACGTCTCTGTGTGATCTCTCTCTCTGACCACTTCAGAAGATACGTCTCTGTGTGTTCTCTCTCTCTGACCACTTCAGAAGATACATCTCTGTGTGTTCTCTCTCTCTCTGACCACTTCAGAAGATACATCTCTGTGTGTTCTCTCTCTCTCTGACCACTTCAGAAGATACATCTCTGTGTGTTCTCTCTCTCTCTGACCACTTCAGAAGATACATCTCTGTGTGTTCTCTCTCTCTCTGACCACTTCAGAAGATACGTCTCTGTGTGTTCTCTCTCTCTCTGACCACTTCAGAAGATACGTCTCTGTGTGATCTCTCTCTCTCTGACCACTTCAGAAGATACATCTCTGTGTGTTCTCTCTCTCTCTGACCACTTCAGAAGATACATCTCTGTGTGTTCTCTCTCTCTCTGACCACTTCAGAAGATACGTCTCTGTGTGTTCTCTCTCTCTCTGACCACTTCAGAAGATACGTCTCTGTGTGATCTCTCTCTCTGACCACTTCAGTAGATACGTCTCTGTGTGATCTCTCTCTCTGACCACTTCAGTAGATACGTCTCTGTGTGTTCTCTCTGACCACTTCAGTAGATACGTCTCTGTATGTTCTCTCTCTGACCACTTCAGTAGATACGTTTCTGTGTGTTCTCTCTCTGACCACTTCAGTAGATACGTTTCTGTGTGTTCTCTCTCTGACCACTTCAGAAGATACGTCTCTGTGTGCTCTCTCTCTGACCACTTCAGAAGATACGTCTCTGTGTGCTCTCTCTCTCTCTGACCACTTCAGTAGATGCGTCTCTGTGTGCTCTCTCTCTCTCTGACCACTTCAGAAGATACATCTCTGTGTTCTCTCTCTGACCACTTCAGAAGATACGTCTCTGTGTGCTCTCTCTCTCTCTGACCACTTCAGAAGATACATCTCTGTGTGTTCTCTCTCTGACCACTTCAGAAGATACGTTTCTGTGTGCTCTCTCTCCCTCTGACCACTTCAGAAGATACGTTTCTGTGTGCTCTCTCTCCCTCTGACCACTTCAGAAGATACGTTTCTGTGTGTTCTCTCTCCCTCTGACCACTTCAGAAGATACGTCTCTGTGTGCTCTCTCTCCCTCTGACCACTTCAGAAGATACGTCTCTGTGTGCTCTCTCTCCCTCTGACCACTTCAGAAGATACGTCTCTCTGCTTCTTTCTCCAAGTATTTGTTTCCTTTTTTGGGGGTTTCAGGAAACTTACAGGCTACAGAAGCCTGGCTACTTCCTCATAGAATACCAAGTAGACGTTGTTTCCTCACTGCAGTCTTCAGCTGCCCGTATCGTCTTGGCGTCTGTCCCGTATCGTCTTGGCGTCTGTCCCGTATCGTCTTGGCGTCCGTCCCGTATCGTCTTGGCCGTCCGTATCGTCTTGGCGTCCGTCCCGTATCGTCTTGGCGTCCGTCCCGTATCGTCTTGGCGTCCGTCCCGTATCGTCTTGGCGTCCGTCCCGTATCGTCTTGGCCGTCCGTCCCGTATCGTCTTGGCGTCCGTCCCGTATCGTCTTGGCGTCCGTCCCGTATCGTCTTGGCCGTCCGTCCTGTATCGTCTTGGCGTCCGTCCCGTATCGTCTTGGCGTCCGTCCCGTATCGTCTTCGGCGTCCGTCCCGTATCGTCTTGGCGTCCGTCCCGTATCGTCTTGGCGTCCGTCCCGTATCGTCTTGGCGTCCGTCCCGTATCGTCTTGGCCGTCCGTCCCGTATCGTCTTGGCGTCCGTCCCGTATCGTCTTGGCGTCCGTCCCGTATCGTCTTCGCCGTCCGTCCCGTATCGTCTTGGCGTCCGTCCCGTATCGTCTTGGCGTCCGTCCCGTATCGTCTTGGCCGTCCGTCCCGTATCGTCTTGGCCGTCCGTCCCGTATCGTCTTGGCGTCCGTCCCGTATCGTCTTGGCGTCCGTCCCGTATCGTCTTCGCCGTCCGTCCCGTATCGTCTTGGCGTCCGTCCCGTATCGTCTTGGCGTCCGTCCCGTATCGTCTTGGCCGTCCGTCGCGTATCGTCTTGGCGTCCGTCGCGTATGGTCTTGGCGTCCGTCGCGTATCGTCTTGGCGTCCGTCGCGTATCGTCTTGGCGTCCGTCGCGTATCGTCTTGGCGTCCGTCGCGTATCGTCTTGGCGTCCGTCGCGTATCGTCTTGGCGTCCGTCGCGTATCGTCTTGGCGTCCGTCGCGTATCGTCTTGGCGTCCGTCGCGTATCGTCTTGGCGTCCGTCGCGTATCGTCTTGGCGTCCGTCGCGTATCGTCTTGGCGTCCGTCGCGTATCGTCTTGGCGTCCGTCGCGTAACGTCTTGGCGTCCCTCTAGCGTAGGGTCACTGTGGGGACGACGTCATCGATGCACTTATTGATGTAGCCAATGACAGATGTGGTGTCCTCCTCAATCCCGGAACATATTCCAGTCTGTGCTAGCAAAACAGTCCTGTATCTTAGCATCTGCTTCATCTGACCACTTTTTTAAATGGATCTAGTCTGGTGTTTCCTGCTTTAATTTTGGCTTCTAAGCAGGAATCAGGAGGATGGAATCATGGTCAGATTTGACCAAATGAAGGGTGAGGTGAGAGCTTTGTATGCATCTCTAGAGTTATTTTCCCTCTGGTTGCACATTTAACATGCTGATAGAAATTTGGTAGAACTGATTTAAGTTTCCCTGCATTAAAGTCCCCGGCTACTGGGAGCGCCGCCTCTGGGTGAGCGTTTTCTTGTTTGCTTATGGCTGTATTCAGCTCATACAACAACGCAGATACATTTTTAAAAAGACAATTGGTTGGGGGCACGTGAAGCCATCTGCCTTGTGCTCCGGCGCCGTCCTAGCGTAGTCTGTGTCCTCGCTCTCTTTTTCTTTCTTTCTCTGGTCCTCTTTTTCCTCTGAGCCCTCTGGCGCGCTGCTGTGCTATTCAGACACACTGGAATTTCTGGGCCTCAAAATGATAGACCAAACTTGTCAGCCCTGGCTCGAGTTACTGCAACAACAAAAAAAATGGCTGATGCATTTAGTGTGTGTAAATCTGTAATTGGTTGGGCACTGAGGTTCTGAGTGTGCCCATGTGTGTGATTGGTAGAGCACTGAGGTTCTGAGTGTGCTCGTGTGTGATTGGTAGGGCAGAGAGGTTCTGAGTGTGCTCGTGTGTGATTGGTAGGGCAGAGAGGTTCTGAGTGTGCTCGTGTGTGATTGGTAGGGCAGAGAGGTTCTGAGTGTGCTCGTGTGTGATTGGTAGGGCAGAGAGGTTCTGAGTGTGCTCGTGTGTGATTGGTAGGGCAGAGAGGTTCTGAGTGTGCTCGTGTGTGATTGGTAGGGCAGAGAGGTTCTGAGTGTGCTCGTGTGTGATTGGTAGGGCAGAGAGGTTCTGAGTGTGCTCGTGTGTGATTGGTAGGGCAGAGAGGTTC